>NW_011361204.1:14161-26949 GCF_000735185.1 Notothenia coriiceps
TCTAAAAATAGAACAACAATATTCAGTTTTATCGTTAATGTCCTATAACATAATCTTCCTGTGCCAGAATAATGCACTTGAACGCATCAAAGTTTGTGATTGGCGTGACCCCTATGTGTCGGGGTGTGGCTGGTGGGCAGTGGGCACTTGTTCGCTGACGTTGTCCGTGGCAACAGGAGTGACAGTCCGCACACACACAAGACCACAATTATGGCAGAAGCAAAAAAGCCCAAATATATAATTTCACTCCGAGTGGAGATGATTTTTTACCTATTCCAATTCAAAGTCCATCTGTCTCTTCTGCAATGCGAGTGTGGCTTTATCGAAGAAGGATAATTTAGGAGCGGCATTTCAAAACAGTGCACAAACGCTACGAGACGGAATTCCCTCCTAATTCTGCCCTACGCTCCAAAAGGGGAGGGACCTGAAAGGACAGCTAAATGCACAGCAGTCCATTTTCACCAGGCCCAACAACAAGAGCAAGGCTGCTACCATAGCATCTTATTGTGTCAGCCACGTTCTTGCGAAACACATGAAGTCTTTCAAAGACGGCGAAGTTGTGACAGAAGCATTCCTGGAGGCTGCCGACGCGCTTTTGGGGGACAGCACAAATAAACAGTTGCATTGCAACAGGTTTTTGATATAATAAAAACTCAAGTTAGATACCGTTATTAATCAGCTGTAAGTTTTAGTTTGTTTGAACTTATTCATTATAATTATTGTACAAAATGGTATAAGAATGCAAACATTAAGATCTGTTCTGTTTAAATTGATTATAGTCTATTATCAATTCAGGTTAAGAAACTAGTGTTGCTTGCATCCTATTTTAAAGGCATTTCTTTTTATACTCTACTAAAATGCAACAAAAAAAGGGTTTGATTCTATTAATTTTGTCTTTTTTATTGCACGTTGGCAGCAGATTCCTGTGTAGCTTCAGATCTGAGTTGTCTTATTAGTAAGCCTAATTTATACTTTTGTAGAAAACACTATTTTTATATAATGGCAAAGAAAGGGTTCAGAGACTTTTCTTTTTTTCCTGTATCATACAGTATGTGGCAGCACTGCCACAAGTTCCTCTTCAGAGAGGGTCTTCAGTACAGGTGGCAATATTGTCACCTGCCTGCGCTCATCTCTGAAACCAGTGGTTTCAGAGATGAGCGCAGGCAGGTGACAATATTGCCACCTGTACTGAAGACCCTCTCTGAAGAGGAACTTGTGGCAGTGCTGCCACATACTGTATGNAAACGAAATATTTAATTAATAATTGAATAATCTGTAGTTTCATTGTCTGATATCAATAAACAACAACCAATGGATGTAGCCTATCATAAGACCGTCAACAGCCTTATGGCAACCTAAAACCCCTCTCTTTCCGTAACAACAATTCACGAGGGCCTCCCTCACCCTCTCCCTGACAAATCTCGAGCGTCTAACAACCCCCCCCGGGATATGTAAGTTTCGGGGTGGGCCCGCCCTGGTAAATCAAATGCCCGACCAGAGACGTATTTCTGCCGCCGGGCCTGCATTGGAGAGATTCAAACGTATTCTCCGCTCAGGACCCCATTAGCACATGTTATCTATACAAAGCTGTTCGCTGCCATTGTAATGCTCTGGATGTTTTACATACGAAACTCTAAAGCTGCATTAATGTAGTTTTGGGAGTCATTCAAGTCCACAGAAAGCTAAAAATCCCATTTGTTGAAATACACAGCTTTATTGAAATGAACATGACTAATCATCATCAAATTATTTCCTGTTTAAACGTGTAATGTGTATTTCCTAGCCCCATGCTCCAAAGAAATAGAGAGAAGCGTCCATAAAATATGAATTTCAGTTATGAGCTAACTGAACTACTAACAGCAGGGCAAAAACACAGCGTTAACTCTGAGCGCCTGTTGTGTTATTATCTTCACAGCTGACATTGATCTATTGTAAAAGATAATACAGACCTGACACTTAAGTAGTTATTCTACAACATACAGTATAGACTGCACACACACACACACACACACACACACACACACACACACACACACACACACACACACACACACACACACACACAGTGATAATGTTACTGTTAGCCTTATATTTACTGCACACACTCGCTTCCTCTCTGCCTCTTTTCCTCTCTAGAGATGATTTGCTGGTGCTGTTGGTAGATAAGCAGCTGGATAAAATCATGTGGCAATGAACTTCTTCCGTAGCTGTAAGACTTAATGCAAAAATAAAAAAGTGTGTTTTACTGATTCTGTAATGTTATCACCAGCAGTTGTAGCAGGCACTTTACTGAGCTCAGGTACCCATTCCACTAGAAGAGACACACCTACTGTATTCACAACAATACATCAAATGATCAATACAGTAAAACATCATCAAAGATTGTCTCTATCAAACTTTGAAATACCCAGGTTTACCTAATACTGTCATACAGCCCAAACCTTCTTCCCAATGGATTAAGCTATGCGATATCTGACATTTACCAACAAGTCCTCCAACTCATACGACCAAATGGGCGATTGTTCAGGCCCTTATTACGACCAGATATGTCGTTTGTTCAAGCGCTTAATACGTCCTATAATTAAGTTTTAAAGTGTTCGCCCTCTAGTGCTCCCGTTGAATGCAAACGTTACAGATGGTCGTTTATTCACAAATAACCCTCTCTGTAAAATCCTAAATTGTAGGATAGTTTGGCCATTGAAACGCTTTTTGATTAGCTTTCTAGCGAGAAGAAAAGACAATTGAAAAGTCTCCACACAGTAGCCTACATGATTCATCTGCACTATTTAAAGATGCACCAAATATAGAGGAATAAAAAAGAAAATGAACTTTGAAACTAATAAATGCACTGGAACCCTTTATTGTTTTATGTTTTACCTCAAACAGATCACAGTTACAGCTGTGAAAGGAGCTCAGGGTGTGACATCCATAGTTATATGAATGACATAATCCGTGACGTCTTTGTTCGTGGCAGGGGAATTGTGGCTTTGCTTGCTATATCTTGAACCCTGCTGTGATTGAAAACCTCTACGGCTACCATGAAATGGAGAAAATAAACAGCTTAAGTTGAGACTATTTTTTCTACTTTATTGCAGGCACACATAATATTTAAATCCATGTGCCGTAAAGTGCCACAGCAAAACTCATCCATGTGTCCGTGCTATATACTCTATGTGTTTCTAGAAGCTTAGTGACATATTGTGCTAACTCACAGTCTATACTATACGTTACGATACACTTTATTGTCTTCTTAAGGAAATGTGTTTTGGACTCCGTCCTGCCTTTCCACAAAAGATTTGAAAAAATCTCAACTACAACATAGTACACAATAAAAGACAATAGCATATTCCCACATGACTTATACTACATGTAAACAGTTTGTACAAACACATATACATAGACAGCATACTGACAGTGCTGCACAAACTCCATGGCCAACATTAAAACTATACATTACATTTGTATGAATGGACATTAGCAGGAGTTTGTTTGTACTGGTTTAGCCTGAATCTTCAACCAGAGGGTAAGAGCTGTGTGGAGTATGTGGGGGGGTGGTGCATATGTAATGTGTTGTGCCTGTTTAATAATTGACTGCTCATTAATGTTTTTGGGGGATGGATGTTTTTTAACCCCCATCATTTACATGGCAGTCTTTGATCCCATACCTGATAATGCTGGCCTTCCTTTGGGAACACACCATCTCCCCAGTCATCTGGACAGTAGTTGAACTCCAAACCAAATATATCAGCACCTTTCCCTCCTCCCTCAGACTGATAAGGTTCACTGCAGTTCCTTTGATTGTATCCTTTTACAGGAATTACGTGTAAATATTTACAGCCATGAGTATTTAGAATAATATTCTTATTATAGTGTGTGTGTGCATGCATGTGTGTGTGTTGGACTGTTCACCCTTCTGTGCATTCCAGATTACCGACCATAATCATAATCCCTCTGCAGATAGACATATACTGACCCACTATCTCTCCCCCCCCCCTACAGTCATATCTTAACTAATCCATGTACATGTGACATTACGTGATATTTAAAGATGAGAAAATGTAGTACATTAAGTGATGCTGAGGTAATTTAGAGACAGGAATGAACCTCAAGCATCAGGACAGATCGGGGAAAGAAGATACTTCCTTATTTTTACAGTCTTATCCCTCACAGAGCCGGTCCTGACCATGGAACCCTTAAAACAATCCTGTTATGGTGTATTTCCAATGCAGGTATAGGCCGTTGTTGTGAGTGTGGACGGTCGGAGCATATACAACGTTAGCTTAGCCGATCTCCATTCAGAAAACACGCCTTTTAAAAAGGTGTTTCGCCTGCCGTCTGTCTGCAGACTTGTCAAAGCATTAATTCATGGTTTTTACTATCCGGTATCAGTATGTTGTTACTTCGGTATCATTTTGAAACGTGTATTACAATTAAATCACGGTCAAATATGTTCATTATGTTGTAGTTGCCAGTGATTCTCTCACTAGTTTAGCATACTCAGCCCGGTTGTTGGCCTGGAAAGAACCTCGATTTTGGAGAGCCAGAAAAACTGTGAAATAGTACCCGCTAGCCGGAACTACGCCTAGTGGAAACGCAACCAAAAACGGGCCGGTCACGGCACGCTTAAACCGCGCTCCGCGTTGTAGTGGAAATGCGCCATTAGTGGCCTCCCTGCCTGACTAAAGAGTCAAGACCACCAACTGCCATGACAATTTACTAAATAGTCAAATGTGGCCATATAATCTGCCCACAGAATCCCCTTTTGTCTTTGTTGCTATTGTATGCATTCTTCCAGGACTTCCATTAGAATGGACTAGGATACAGCTGTATTTTGTTGTGTGTACATTGTACAGTTGTCATGAAAACGGAAATTAGTCATAGAGACCAACATCTCTTGTTACCAGGCTGTTAATATGTTTCTTGTTTTGTGGAGTTGGACCTTTGAACAGCTTTGAGCAGCCTTCCAGCTGCTCTCACATCTCGGAAAATGGTGCAGAAAATTTCCAATTCTTTGTAAATTTAAAGTGTTATTTTCTCGCATGAAAACACATTAAAGGAAGAAGGAGAGCAGACTGAAGAATTAAAAATAATAACTCATAATCAAAACTTTAAATATCACACATGTATTTAACATCCATCTAAGGCTTTTCTATTCTTATCTAATTCTGGATAGTTTAATGGATAATAATGCAATTATATTTTAATTGTTATGTTTTGTGAGTCAAATCTGAATCTGCAATGTTATCATTAATATGATACTCTGTTCTCAGTTTAGGTGCAGGCAACAGTGCAAGTAAAAATGCAGGAATAAGTAAACTAAGTAGATGTAAAACAGTAAAAGGATCAAATACAGTGGAATACAGTCCTGCTTATTCTATTAATACGCAGGACTGTGTGAACTCAGTATGTATTTCAAGGCACTTGAGCAGAGAATCCTGGAGTCCATGATGATAAGGAAGGATGTTAGCATCACATGCAGTGTGTCGCAGAAAATAAGCAGATTTTTCATCTGTGACTGATTTTAACATGAAAATACCTTTTTTTTGTGAATCTCTAACTATCAACTCCTCGAGTATCAAACTGCTGCCAAAATACACACAGTACTAACCTGCCAGTAGAAATGGCAGAACATAATTATAAGAAATGTTGAGTTGATGACTGTTTTGCTAAAACATACTGTTAAAGCGCTGTTTAGGTTGGTATTAGTGATAGAAAGTGGAAACAATGAGCACTTATTCCGGCAGTGGCTCAGTCAGTAGGGGCTTTGACTGGGAGCCATAAGGTTGCCGGTTTAAGTCCCAGAGCAGACCTAAATATGGAATGTGCACCGCTACTTGGAGAGGTCCCAGGCACCATGGCACCACAGATGGCTCCTGCTAGCTGCAGAAAGATAATGTTTGTGCACTTTGGAAGCATTAACACTAATTAGCAACAAATGATGCAACTAGATTGGATAGTTGTTTCCAAACAGAAGAAGCTCTAATGAAGGTAACTTTTGTTGATGACTGCAGAGCCGTTCACAGAGTTAAGTTGCTTCTTATCTTTGTTTCCTAGAAGGATCAAAGGCATTATCACTAAAATGTGCAAAATAATTTTAAATCAACCAAATAACAAAACAGTGTTATAGCTAAACATAGTCACTGATCGAGGACAAAAAAAAATGTTGCTATGGGGCTGTCCCCAAATAGTCTGCTAATGGTGAGTCGGCTAAAAAAGAATTATTCGACTAACTTTTCATTAGTCTATTAGTCAAAGGAAAAAAAAGAAAGCAGCAGCAGTGAGTCAGGCAGCAGTCTAGCCTTGTATCAACATACAGTATATAGACCTATGATATATATTAATTCTGACCCTCAGAAAACGATCAATTCAAGCTTTAATTTCATAATGACGGTGTTATGTGCGGAGGGATTTTTGCAGCAGATTTTTGCAGCAGATTTGTCAATTGGTAGTTTTTATTGGTTTATTACATTTACATTCTAAAAATAAACTGTACTTTTTTTTTTCTTTCTTTTTTACTTATCGTTTGTCTAGTTATTGTTGGTGTTACAACTGTAACTAAACAGATGATAAGTAAAGTGATGTTACTGTGTGAGAGAGTAAATTAACTAAATACTCCGTGTGTGTCCTCGCTGCTTGTTCGGACACACATTAACAATCCTTACACTGATTCTGCAGTTTATACCGCTGTGTCCGTGTGATTCATGCTCTTTCTACGTTTAAAATGTAACTTGTATTCCAAAGGTTCATTATTGGTTTTATTTTATATTTTATGTGAAGCACAGCGTACCATGTGTCAGCATTTTGAAACTGAACCCATTTTGGGATAAAGCATAAATAAATCATATTAATAATCATAATTTATCCTAAATTTGCCAAGTTTTGTCGAATAATCTCCAGCATTGACAGCATTGGTCGACTAGAAAAGTTGAGGGCAGCCCTCGTGCTGTGTTCAAATCTCTTTCCCGTCTGCAGCCCCTGAGAGTTGTGTGTTTAAAGGCTAAATGTGATGTTTGCAACTCTACGTACATGTTTGGATCCCAGATTCGTTCCTGTTTGAGGAGCACTTATGTTGCTTTATAGGTGAGTTTCTGGAGGTTTTCGAGGCGGCTGAGAGGTACTTTGTAAACACCCCGTGTCAAGCAGAGTAAAACAAACACTCAGAAACCACTCAGCAGCCGAGGCCAACCCCAAGGTTGTGTCATAGGGATGACATGTCGATTTTCATTTACACCAAATATGAATGATGGCCCGAGTTGTCCTTCCTTGAAATAAAGTCAAGAAGTGAAGACACTCTGATAATGACTTATTGCTCTGTCCCTGACTCTCAGAGCTAAACCAACAGTGGAAAACTGTTGCTTTATGGATACAGTGTACACACACACACACACACACACACACACACACACACACACACACACACACACACACACACACAGGCTCGCAGGCACACACAGCTTTTCCAATAGAGTCCCCAGCTGTGCACACAGACATCCTCGTGGAGAAATATAAATACTCACCCAACATGTGATGCTATCAGTTAGCAAATACATCAATCGCCTTCTGTAGACAAACTTAAAGTTGTTTAAAACTGTGTATTAGATTAAGCGCCTAACACACACACACACACACACATGGAATGGAAAACAGGAGATTGTATGCATGTCGATGCAACTTGATATGTTTTTGGTGATATGATTTTTGCCTTTCACAAATTTAAATACATATCTTGTAAAATATTTTTTGTTTTAAAAACATGTCTAATAAGTATTTTGCACCCTTGCGTGAACCTGAGCATCGAGTTTCAATCGCTGCTATGCCTTTACTGTGTGTGGAGTTTCCTCTGGTTACACACTTGTGTAATTGTTACATTATCCTCTCTTTTGCTATTTGCTGTCACAGCAGCTGTAGTATTTTTAAGAGTTGCAGGGTCACTCTTTAACCCGGTGAGAACTATGAGCTGGCCCTGGGCGAAATGAACACATCTAATCTGCCAATTTGCATCTTGACTAGTCAAATTAGTTTGTCATATTGATGTCAAAGTTTTGCTCAAACAATTCTGGTTCATTAATTTGAAACATTGTCTGTAATGGCCTATTATATCAATACATGATTGGTATAAAGCAGAAGCCTCCACAGTATTGTATTCATGGTTATTTAATAAACAGAACTGACAAACTAACAAGAGCATATTTCCCATAAAACCCGACTGCTTCAAAAAAAACAAATGGTGTTCTCTTCTTTGACACTCTGTTTTGAAAAGAATAGTGTGGAAGCAATCTGTCAATTAAAGCTAAGAGATGTGTGCAGTGTTGTCTCAAATCTCAAATTTAGTTTCACCATCAGCCATCTTTAATCTATTATGCTACTAGCTGTTTCATTCTATTTCTGTAATCACACCCCCCTCCGCACCTCAGGGGGTTGTGGGTGACCCACAACCCCCTGAGGGTCGCCATCTGTCCGGGCCAGGTTGTCCTGTGAGGGGCCGCTTCTCCTCCTTCAGGCCCCTCTGGAGAAGGGACCAACAAGGTTAATTAGCCATAATAGTTACCTCCAGTCCAGTAACACTGAGCCTCTGCTGCTGTGGAGGGAATTGCTTAAGAAATGTACGCTGAGTTGCACTCAGCTGTCTGACTGTGTGAAGCCTCCTCTTTACATACAAAGCTTATCAATATCTGCAATGTTGAATTTTATGAAATGTATTATGTCAACATATTTCACATAATTGTTTTAGGTTAGTTGAAAGCAATAATATTAGGTTAAAATACAAAATATTAGGTTCAACTTAATATTATTGCTTTCGGGCAACCTAAGACAGTTATGTGAAATTTGTTGACACAATACATTTAATTAAAATCAACGTTTCAGTTTTTTCAGTGTGCATATTTTGCCATTGGTTATTATTTCTGTTATACTCTTTATTTGTTTAGACCAGGGGTGCCCAACCTTTTTTGAACCGAGAGCTACTTTTAAAGTTGCCATTCTGCCGAGATCTACCAGTCCACATAGAGAGGTGTACTGACAGCCTACTACCAGTAAATACACACTTCTACTTTTATAAAACTGACCTTTGTACGATGAATAATTCATAAAATACTGCAGATCCTTTATCTTACCTCTTTCTAATCTACACACATACAAGTATTTAACTGAAGTTACACAACAGTGTTGGTGATACAGAGTTGGAGTGTATTCACACGTCACATACTACAGTGGGTAATGTTTTCAAGAAACATTGAACAGTGCTGCCACATATGACACAGGAAAAAAAGAAAAGTCTCTGAAGCCTTTCTTTGCCATTATATAAAAATAGTGTTTCTACAAAAGTATAAATGAGGCTNGTTGACGGTCTTATGATAGGCTACATCCATTGGTTGTTGTTTATTGATATCAGACAATGAAACTACAGATTATTCAATTATTAATTAAATATTTCGTTTTGTTATTGGATTCATTTGTATATTAGGCTACTGTATCATGTCTGTATCATCTTTTGTTTCATTTGTATTTTCTTTGGTTTTACACGCTCGAAAAAAATAAAATAAACTAAACTAAACTACATCCATTGGTTGGTTTTGTGGCACATTTGTAATGCTGTGCCAACTTGGGCAAGCACGCAGGCAAACTTGAGGAACGCACGCAGGGTGGAGAGGTGGAGTGAGGTTGAGCGATGGAGAGAAAGGGAGAGAGAGAGAGAGAGAGATTGAGCGAGGCAGAGAGCGTGTGCAGCGGTCTGCTTGCGCACAGAGCAGGAGTTTGTAAGAGAGCCGGCTTGAGAGTCAATTTCTCTTCAAAATATAATTGCTTGCCAGCCTCCCTTGTCCCTGGCTGGCTTGCTAGCTCGTTGGTAACGTAACTGATTTATTTCTTCTAATGTGCCTGCATCTGGCGCTGAGTTGCCATATTCCTTTCATGAACCACTTCCTGATATTCATTGTTGCAGATAAATATAAATGATAATAGCCAAACTAAACTAGCAAGAGTAAACTGACAGGCTGCTGTGCCGCATCTCACTCAAAAACCCACACGACTCAACCACAGGACTCAACCCAGCGAAAAAACAGTCTCGCGCGCAGCCTTTAATTCAGAATTTCATAGCAAAATAAAAAATTATATTAAACCAATCTTTCAACATAGTTTAAAACAAAAATAAATATTAGGACAAAGCCCTACAAATAACAACAATAAACATAATAATAAAACAATTAAAATGTTGTTTTCAGCTCTGATTAAAATAGCGGGCCCAAATCCTGGATGGGCGGGTCAACACGATAGAGTCAACACGATCAGCCTTTCTGTAGAGTAAATCTTACATATTTACCACAATCCAGAATTAACAAATTCACAATGCAGTGGGAATGCTGTGGCTAGTTGTTGTGGACACGTCTTATTTGAATTGAATTCAGTGTGGGAGGCGCTAAAGAAACAGATGTGCAGCATAAGCAAGATGCGAAGAGAAACATGGAAGTACGTCCCAATGCTCGACTACATTAAACAGTGTGGAACAGACCAAAGGGGAAGGCATGTTAACTTTGAGCCATAATCTGTTTACTTTTCCCCCTGGCACCTGATGCTAGACTCCTTAAGAACCGAAGTGGGCCCATTTTTGTCTTAATCGGCGGCAAAACCCTGTTGGAAAGATAAATTACTCTGATTGAGCATTAAGTGCACAAGAGAAACATAAGTAGCTATGACCACAGGCAAGAGGGCCCACACTGAGCTAATATCATTTTCATCTTCATTTAATTTGATCATTCCAATACTCTGATACTTTTGACAGGGCCATCTGGAATTAAGCTTTGTGGGAAGAGGGATGTCAAAAAAGATGGAGCTTGTTTTGATCTATGTATCATAAACTCATCTTGTATACAATATCTGCAGCCTCAGGTCTTCTGGTATTCCTTCCTGAATGACATACACAGACAACCTCCACCAGCTGGTATGAAAAAGGTATGCACTACAGATGTAGCACCTCATTTCGGACGCCACTACCCATGTGGGCCGGTGATCAGCATGGGGTGGGCCCCTGCTTAAAGGAAACCCCCCCGCAGGACTTTATACGCACCCCTGATAAATAAATTACATTATAATGAAACCAGCTGCAATGGATCATGGATCCACCAGGGGGAGCAATGATTAAAAAGCTGCCACAGTGGAACTCATGTGAAATAAACAGCTGATAGATCTACAGGTATCTGATAATAGTGGAGCTTTGTTAAGATCCATATGTCACAGATAGGATCATCTTCTGTGCTAAATAAGAGACATGTAATCATTTACAAAACATCACCAAGTTTTTATTTAACAAAATAATGTTGTTTAATCCACGTTGGCGTACTACAACTACAAAACCATCGGTTTGTTTTTCATCAGGAAATGCAGCCCGGCTCAAACAAACAATTTTTAATCATCATCCTCACGATCATTCAATGTATTATATGTTCGCCGAATTGACATGAAAGTACTAATACATGTGGTTTAATCCACGTGAGTTTACAACTACACAAATAATCGGTCTGTTTTTATATCAAATCCGACTGGAGGAAATGCAGCACGGCTCTCACTACCGATTTGTAATCCTAATTGAATCATCATCTTCATGATCATTTATGTTTATGTTCGCCGAAGCTGAGCGAGATGAAACAGTTGAACATTTTTATCATAAATTAAATCCATCAGCACTTGTCTTCCCTATTTGAGACTTCTTGACAGGTCATTCTAGAGAAATTGACGTAAGTGGATTTAGCACAGCTGAATCTTCCTCTGCGAGTTTATTAAATCTGAAAGACTAGAATGACCTAAAGTGATCCTTTGAATCACATTGCGAGCCGTAACAGACCAATTTCATACACATAAACCACTGCAGCTGCACACATTCTCTGTCTGCCAGGTGCAGGAGATAGAGGCCACAGCAGACTCAAACAACAGGCCAGCAGCAGACAGATTAGCATCAGGAGGGTTGACCTTAGAGATGAATGGTTTCCTCACACTCAGCTGAGTCTTAGAAAGATGAAAATCTTTTTAGAGGAAAAGACAGCACCATATGTGAGATGATTGAGACGAAATTTCAATCCACTGACAGGCGTGATGCTGTTGGAGTTTGTACAGAAAAAGTCTCTGCACATATTCCACTTATTCTTGTGTGCTAATATGAGAAACTGTGGGCAATACATTCTGGTTGGAAACTGACCTTCATGCCCCTTTCACACCAACACGTTTTTAGGGCCGGCTCGGACCTAGAGCCTGAAAAGTACCGTTTTTTCCTGTTCAACCGCAGCGGCGCCGCCTCTTAGCTCCGGAATCCGGTTCGTTTCCAGCTCCAAAAAATTGTCGGTCTAGCAAGCAAGATTCCGGAGCTAAGAGGCGGCGCCGCTTACGTCTCTCTTACGTCTCTTTTACGTCGAAGCGGGGGCAGGGCCATGGGCGGGATCAACCTGATGATGCAGTGAAGTTCAAAACAGACATTTATATGCTTCACCTGCGAGTGACTTCACCTTTTTTTCTCTTGCCTTCTCGGCCGCACCTTTTTCTTTTCGTTTTCTTTGATTTTTATCCATGTTTTTTCATTCTCCCTGTCTGCCGCGGCGTCTAATCCCTTCTCTTCGTGTGGCCGGTCTTTTTTCTTCTTCGTGTGATTATTTGACAGATCGAACCGCACAACTGCATTAGCGGCCGCTGTCGCTCTCTGTCGGCCGTCAGCGCATCTTAAATGATGACGTTAAACCATTTTTTTTTTTTTAAAGGGCCGGCCAGCAGTCAACGGCCCTTGACGACCGGCCGTTCTGTGGTTC
>NW_011361205.1:0-33218 GCF_000735185.1 Notothenia coriiceps
CTTTTCTAATCTATATATTTTCTTGTCTATGCACTAATACACCAATACAAAGTATATATATATATATATAATACTGATTCTATATATATATATATATATACTTTTTGTATAGTAATGCTTAGGTAAAGGATATTTCATAAAGTGTTATTTCCCTCCAGATGTCTTGGTTTTATTGTGGGGAAATATTCCTTAGAAGGTCACTTCCGGTAGGGCGGAACGTTTCTACATTGTTACACAGAGTTCCGTTTCTAGCATTTTCTACACACGGACGACAAGTGCAGGAGCACCGCGGAGGGCCAGCAGCTGCCAGAGGCTTCTAGAAAAAACGTGCACCGGGACAGTCACCGGCAACAAATCTGCCATCCGCACACAGCTCTACACGTTAAATATTTCGGAAAAAAATGGCTAAATGGGGAGAAGGGGACCCTCGTTGGATCGTAGAAGAGAGAGCCGACGCGACTAATGTCAACAACTGGCACTGGTGAGAAATCACGAAAGGACACTACGCTAACTAGCCTGCTAATGCTAATGAAACACATTGACATACTATTTATGGCTATATCTGTTATTTTTAGATGTTGCTCCTATGTGCTGATGAACAACTGCCGTCTAGATTTTCGTAGAGAGCTCTGACGTTTTATTAAAGTAAATTATCAAATGTTATAGGTTTTCTTGATCGAGCTCTCGTATTTAAGTTAGCTTCCCTTGCAGCTAGCTACTGTAGCTTTAATGTATGTATGGAGGTTTTAGCCGTTAACAACAGAATGGTTACGCCACACGTGTTCCGGTGTAATAACGAGCCGTGTAGTGTAATCGTGTGTTGTTACACCTCTATAGGACATGTAAGGTACATTATATCTTAAAAGTTGCAGCAAATTGATATCTTATTATTTTTTCTATGAATCGACATTTTTGTGATCTGACAGCCATTTCTTGTTGTGAGCACAAAGTAGCAGCAGTGTAAAAGTGACATTAAGTATTCATTCATCACATTTCCTACAGACTGAATACTTAGCAATCTGTTTTATGGAGTTTTCTCCATGGTTTCCTAACCCAATTAATATCCATGGTAACATCAATCAGTTAAGGAATGTTGAAATCTTTACCGTAAATATCTGAAAAAAGTGTTCATTCTAGATTTGAGTGTGTATTGATTAGACTAACTAAATACTTTTCATTAGATGATCTACCGTTTCTCACAGACAATTAACTGAAACGCCTTTATTTTTTAATAGTTACGAATGCCCTGTCCTCTTTCTGTTAAATATTTATATGTCGGTTTTTCTCAATACAAAGGCCTAGATAATCAGTTACATGTGATTCCTAACAGAGTAAATCAGGAAGCTTATGTAGTTTAATTTAGTTTTAATGTAATGTAATTTGACTCCAAGTGCTTTGTAAAGATGCAATAGTTGTTGATCATTCATCACACTGCTGTATTTAGAGCTAAATGTCAATGAATTGTAAGGTGGCATCTACAATATGTTGGTTGTAAAGATACTAAATCCATCAAGATAAATTGGTCAATGGTGAACAAATTGACCAATTTAATTTAGTGTAAAGCAATACATCTTAAGAAAATAAGCAAAGTATCCAAAAACATTCAACAATATGGAAATGAAGCACAGTAAAGATCAGATTGCAAATGCTATGCTATGTGATTGTTATAGAGAAAGAAAATTAAAATCGTGATTATTTACCTTTTTGGATGTGTTCACTTTTCAGGACTGAACGAGATGCAACAAACTGGTCGTCAGACAAATTAAAATCCCTCCTCCTCGGTTTGATCGTGGAGAACGAGGAGGGGAGCTGTGAGGTGACAGAAGTCGCCAAGGTGGAAGGAGAGGCCTCCATTAACAACCGTAAAGGAAAACTCATTTTCTTTTATGAATGGAACCTGAAAGCTACTTGGACTGGTGAGTAGGAGACTGAAGCTGCTGTTGTTTTGCGGTAAAATATATTAGCATAAAATGGATTGCTGGATGAATACACAGGAAATAACTATGCGTGCATAAAGCAGTGATTCTTTTCGGTGTAGTTTTGACCACTTTCTAATTTTGGCTGGTAAATGCTTCTTAAAATAGAAACCACAGCTAGTAGAGGACAGTAACAGTTGAACAAAAAGAAGTGTTACTCTGTTGTTATTTTTAAAGAAAGCTGAATAAAGAGGCTTCAAGACAACTGTATTCTTTTATTTTCCCAGGAGTGTCAAAAGCAGGAGTCAAGTATACAGGATCCATTGATGTCCCAAACCTTTCGGACGAGAACGACATGGAGGATCTGGATGTAAGTTTCACCAAAGAGTTTGTGTGTAGTGTTTTCAACCGACTGCATGTTGTAGGAACAGCGTTTTGAAATCCCACCTTTTGATCTTTGTGCAGATCTCTGTGTCGTTGAATAAAGATGAACCTGAAACACCCCTCACCAAGCTGATGAGGACAAAAGGAGCTGACAATATCCGCCAGGTCCTGGGAAGCTACGTTGGTTACTTGAAAACAGGTGAGTGAAACCATTCTGTAATTTAAAGGAATACAGTGATGGTAATTCAAACAAAATGGTTCACTCACCACACAAACTGACACACAGGATCACTAATCTACAACGGTGGACCTCAAAAAAAAATATCACTGGGTGTCCGCGGGGTCTTAAAAAGTATTAAAAGTTGATAAATCAATTTAATGAAAATGAAGGCTATTCAAAAGTATTAAACGGCATTTTCCAAGGTGTTACATTTTGTAGCTTGTTTTCAATAATTATATCAATTGTCCAAATAGGTTGTGTTCTACAGTCTGCCTGAATGTAATCATTGCGTAGGTGTGTAGTGTGATTCTGTGTAGTTTATTTATGGCATCCCGTTGGATTTGACGTCATCTGAACAGGAGACCGCACGCTCACTGACTGATCCGTTTACGCCGGTTGTTAAACAACATCGTTATGGGGAAATGCAAGTTTGCGTCCAAATGGTTGGAAGATAAGGAGGAAGGACAATCAATACTGTATATAGTAAATGTGAGGTAAAGTGTGTCACCAATGTAACCGGTTAGAACTCAAAGTGGCGATGAGGTCTTAAAATGTATGGAAAGGGTCTTAAAAAAGGTCTTAAAAGGTTTTACATTTGACTTCAGGATTCCTGCGTATACCCTGGTTCTGTACCAACGGCCAAATGATCCTGGTTTCTGTTGTAGTTATCCAGATGGGTGTACTAAGAATTGAGTTTAACGGTTTAGCAAAGTAATNGACAGCGATGACAGTTTAATTTTGAACGTGTCTGAGAGCTCATATGAGGCTGAAGGATCGGTTTATGTTGTATCTGTTAGAAGTTTAGGAATTAGGTGCGTCAATATGGGCGATAATACGGTCATGTAGCCAGTGGTGGACTGGGACTAAAAATCATCCCGGGACTCTCGACCGGCCCACTTCAGTACCGCTAGTAAATTGTCAATGGGGGGAGTGGGGGATGTGCTAGTGACTTATCCGACCGGATCCCGATGGCCAGTCCGCCACTGCACCCAGCCCGGCCCACGTAAACTGTCAACAGGGGGAGCCTCGCTGCGGGGAAACGGTGGACCTGTCCCGATCGGAGTGGGAATAATAATAATAATACGTGCATTTTATCCATTAATTTCCCCAACATTGTGGTAAAAAAAACACACGTTTAATCCATGTTGGTGTACTACAACTACAAAAAGCATCGGTTTGTTTTCTCATCAGGAAATGCAGACCGGCTCAAACAAAACATTTTTAAATCATCATCCTCACGATCATTTAATGTATCATATTTTCGCCGAATTGACATGAAAGCACTAATAAATGTAGTTTCATCCACTTGAGTTTACAACTACAAAAATAATCGATTTTGTTTTTATATCACATCCGACGGGAGGAAATTCAGCAGCTCTCACTACCGATTTTTAATCCTAATTTAATCATCATCTTCACCACGATCATTTATGTGTATGTTCGCCGAATTGACATGAAAGCACTGACAAATATGAATATACTGTAGTCAACTTCATTAAAACCCCCAAAACTTCTAAATGAGTCGAAGGAATTTCCCCCCGATGTTCGAAATTATTGATATTTATCGGAACGGTATCGCACCTTCTTTTTTAAACTGACGGTTCGAGATGACTAGTAGCCCAATATTTCATTGCACAACAGTTGTTGGGAGGCTGTCACAGGCTCTTTAAAGTCTACATTTTCTTGGAACATTTCTCTGCCTTAATGACCGTTACACGCCTTCATAGTTTTTTGTCTCATTAATATTCACATCTTTGGGGTATTCACAATGTTTACCTTTAATTTTATATATTTTAACAGAGTTTTTCAAATGTCATATTTCACATTTGGGTTAACAAAGATACGTGTAAAAACAGAATAAAAAATGGTTATGTAGAAAATGTTAATATGAGACAAGTTTTAGATATAAGTATTTTGTACTGATTATTTAAACTGAAATACTTTTTCTTTGATGCTTTAAAAAAAGGTTTAAGCTGATTTTGTTTCATTTTTTTATTTCAGAGTTCACACAGGGAATGATCCTGCCTACAGCCAACGGTATGGCCAAGACCACAACATCGCAGTCCAAAGCCAAGCTGAATAAAACTCAGGTGCGTAAATTACCAAAGATCCTCAGCCACATCTTACATTATCCCACACAGCTCCTCCTGTCCCTAAATGATTTACTGTTGGTTATACACCATCGCAGCACTGATCCTCCCTCACCACACTTTCTTTTTTCTTCTTGTGGAACAGATTTCCTCCTCAGGCAGCACAGTTGCTCCGATCAACACCGGCGTCAAGATCCCCACCTGCAAGTTCAGCATGAGGGAAA
This sequence comes from Notothenia coriiceps, assembly GCF_000735185.1. Taxonomy (NCBI): domain Eukaryota; kingdom Metazoa; phylum Chordata; class Actinopteri; order Perciformes; family Nototheniidae; genus Notothenia; species Notothenia coriiceps. The sequence continues at coordinate 4,835 of NW_011361205.1, forward strand.
AGTTCCTCACCTCCCCGGCTGATCTCTACAGGGTCTTCCTCAACCAGGATGTAAGCTTCCTCTCCATATCTGACTCTTGAGTGCACATTCATCTCACAGATGGTTCGAAGAATAAGCCAGCAAATGCACATTTAGATTGAAGTGTTTATCTTATGCATCTGCAGATGGTTCAGGCGTTCACACACGCTCCAGCGTCAGTGGACGGAGAGAAAGGCGGAAAGTTTCGTCTGCTAGATGGAAATGTTTTCGGTGAATTCACAGATCTGGTAAGACAACCTTTAAACCAAGCTAAGCATTAAATAACAATCAATACATACTACGTTTGTGTGAACAGCTAGTGAAATGAACAACGTCTCAGGTTTTTTTTTATTGCTGTGGGTATAAAGGAATTCTGTAAAAAATGTTCTTGCAATTGCATTTCTAGTAACAATTTAGGTGTGATGATAAGAGTGGGTTTTTGCTTGATTTTCACTTTTAGTAAATATGCAATTTGTTATTGTTGCTATTTTACCCTTTAACATTAACAATGAATCCTCTCCACCAGGTTCCTGATGAGAAAATAGTTATGAAGTGGAGGTATAACAACTGGCCTGCTGGTACGTTCATTTATACATTTTCATTTATATTCTAAGAGCCGATTTGACACAAATGTTTTTGTCTTGCATTAGAAATGATTGTGTATAAAAGTGTAAACTTTATCTACTCAAACACACCATATGTTTTATATATCATTATATTTGGGGAAACAATGTAGCTAGTACGAATTAGTCGATTACCTTTCTTGAAAAATAGTTTTTAGCTTTCTTTTACAAATGTAAAAATATTTAGCTTCTTTCAGTAAACAAAACATCATCATGTTATTATGAGATGCATCATGATCATTTAAGTAAACTCATAATCAACAGTTCCTAACGAACAAAGTACTTAAACTCTGCAGGTAAGAAATTGACTGCAGAATCTTTGAATCGGGAATATTATTTGGGGGGGAAATAGAAATGTGTTGCATTTTGGGGCTTATTTTTCGGGTGTTTTTACCCAACAGAGCATTACTCTACGATCTCCATGACGTTCAAGGACCGCAGCAGCGAGACGGAGCTGAAGGTGGACTGTCGAGGCGTCCCCGACAACGAGGAGGACCGCACGAAAGAGGGCTGGAAGAGATACTACTTTGAAGCTATTAAACAGACTTTTGGCTTCGGATCTCGACTCTACTGAAGACGTTTCAACTGTAGTCTACGGTTTCTTTTCCTCCTCAATTTTGAAATTTTGAAAAACTTCTTGTCCTGTGATCTCTCTGGCACAAGAGGTCCCATTGTAAACTCTGAAGAACGAGTTAAAGAGAAGAGATAATGAGGTGAGGCCGTTCTGTCACTCGTCTGTGTAAATGTTTTAATTTCTTTCAACGTATTTTTAAGTCTAGATATCTCCCGGTCAGTGTTTGGGTCAGTTCAAAGGAGAGGGATTCATGGACTGTGCCTTGGAGACTCTGGATTGAATAAAGCAAAATATGAATCTATTGAACCACTAATGCAAATTGGCCTCCAAGTCTATAAATATGTAATTACTGCAAGACAGAAAATAAATGTTAGGATTTTCTTTTACTTGAAAAAAATAAAATGCTTTTTTAAATACATATTTTACTCTTCAAGTGTAACTGTAGTGAAGATGCATGTTTTATTTAAGACAGACGGAGGAATGACTACTGGATTTGAATTTACTGAAATGTGTCACTGAGCTAAGCAGAACTTTACCTTTCTGGTATTTCATTGAAAAGTCATCACAGGATCAACTGGGAGCTTCAGCAGAGACGTCAGCGCAAATCATTTAAAGTATTGGAAAATGAAATCAGGTTCCTCTCTTCATGCAGCTAGCTAGCATAGCAACTCAAGAGAGAAGTATTGCTGTATTTGGCTTAAAAAATGTCAATTTCCAGTAAAGTTTTCAGAACGAAGTGCGTCTATTTATTCATCATTTCACCTCACAATGTATAACGATTAGTTTCTTGGAATAAACCAATCTCTGTATGCTCTTGTTTTGTTTTTATTTAACTTTCACATTAAATCACAGAAGTTATTCATTTACAATTTGACTTCACATGCAAAGATACGGAGCCCCAAGGAAACGTGAGCAAGAAACCATTTGTGTGAGCCTTATGGGCTCGCTCTCTTTAAAACGTTAATTTACAAGTGCTTTAAAAGTTAAACGCTCACAGTAGGAACCATGAAGGTCACTGTTTGGCAAAATAAGCACTTCAGTTTTAAAGGCAGCTGCATAAAATGGTAAGGGAAACTGGGATTTAAAGCACAGTCATATAGCGTAACACCATGTGAATTCAACTTATAAACAAAGCAAATGGCATGAAAAACATAGGATTTAAAAGTCTGATGTTATTTAAATGGCATAATACATTCATTATACCTTAATGTTAACTTACACAGAGCATTCAACTTCTTCCTGTCCTCCTAGCATATCTGCTACAAACAAAAAGGGAACAGGCTTCATTACAAAACACCATAAATAGATATATATTTTCAAAAACAAAACAAAAAGAACCCCAAACTGTACATTAGCAGCCAAAGGTCTAAAGTATTAACCAACTTAAATGTTTTCCCCCCTAAACTGAAAAGAAAATTAGATTTTGTTCCATAGTTATTACCCACACGTTAACCTGGACAAGCAGCGTTTAAATAAAAAAAAAAATTTAAATAAAAGAAACATGATGAAAGGATGCTGGAAGTTGACGGCACCTTCCTCTGGTTGTTCGCTCAAAGGCAGATGTAAAGCTCTGACTCCTGCAGGAAGAAAGAGACACATCTTTTGAACACAAATCGGCAGGGCCGTGGGAAGTAGGGGTGCTGAGGGTGCTGCAGCACCCCCTGGTGGAGGACAGGGGATCTGCACTTCCACAAGATTAAATACAAATATAATACAAAAAAGATGAATTTTCAGCCTTGATGTAACAACATTCATAATTAAGTAAAGATAACACCCTTTTCACCCCGGTTACATTTTCCATTTGCCCTGTACGATGGGCGCTGTAAGTGATGAAAGTGGGGGATTTTGACTTATCAGGCGCCCGCAGCTCACAGCCAGCGTGAGAGAGAGAGAGAGAGAGATAGATAGATAGAGAGAAGGGGTGTACCGGTACCGGCGGGGAATGTTGTTAGCTTCTGCTGCGCTAACGGATATAAGAAGCTGTTTCTACAATAATGTGGAGGGAGAGCTCTCCTGTCAGACTGAGAGGCTCAGTGAGGTAAAGGACTCTGAGTGTTTAGATAGTTCACTTTAGTCTAAATTATCTCAGTGGGTCTCAAACGTTTTGATCACAATTTATGTAAACAAATATTTCCAAAGCACTCCTTTATAATTATTAGGATAAATAAAAACAGGTTTCAAATCATTCTAATGTATACTATAGGACAGTAAACCAAAAATATTGTTTAAAACTGGAGATATTTAAAAATATGCATAAATAAATAAATGTTAACTGATAAAATAAGATATAAATGAACCACAAAAATAAAACAAGTTAGCCTACATTTATTTGTTATTGGCTATGGTAGGTTATTGGATATGTTCACATACTTATTTGATTATTAAAATGCAAACCGATCTTTTTCATATGGGTGTTTTAGAGTTGTATCCCCTAGATCAGTCTCTAGTTTGGGTGCTCAAAGTGCACCAGATTGAAGCATTTTACTTTAAAATGTAAAAAAAATCTTCGCGGGGGGATACCCCCGGACCCCCCTAGAGGATGTGACGTCCACCCCCCAATTAAAACATGTTCATGCAATACTAAATACATTTGAAGCCTTTTTATATAAGCTGTCCACCATATCAATACGTTTCTCTGTTTGTAGTGTATTGGTCTTTTGTAGAGGTTTTTCATTGCCAGCTAAAATCTTGCCTAGGGCCAAATTGGTCAAAACCGGCCCTGGTGTCATCCCCACAGCACCCCCCATTTAAAACATGTTCCCACGGCTATGCAAATCGGACCAAATCAAATGGGTTAACACTGGATCTGTTTTTTTATTAGCTTATTATAGCAAGAATAAACTCTTTTAGTCCAAAGAACAACCTGACCTTTTCTTCTGATTGCAAAGGACATTTTTACCAAAGTTTAGGAAATAATCAAAAAATAGAAAAGCTTTTTTTCTGGAGTGTAATGAACATTCCCTCCTCATGGGGTCACTATTGTGACATAGCTTCATAGTCTTTTTGGCACACAACAGTACACCAAGACCTGCCTTTGTATATATGTCATGCTTTAATTTGGGGTATTCAAAAACAAGCAACGGGAGATCATCATCAGTCATTTGTTTGTACAGTAAGAAGCGTATACGTACACTGGAGCTGGAGTCGTTGTCCAGTGAGCCCAGGTTTCGCCGTGGCACCATTTCTACCACTTCAGGCGGTTTTTGAACCTGAATTTCATGCATTTTTGACCTGGGAAGAATATCATGAAACATATAAATTAGAGCTGAAGCATTTTGTCAACTAACCAGATGGCCAATAAACTGAAAAATGTATTCTTTCAATAATTATTCAAGCAAAAAATAAAAAAAATAAAGTTTTAGTTTAGTTCCAATATAGTTTCAATATTCAGTATTTATAAACACAAGAAAAAATAATTCACTCAATAGAACATATTTAATACAAATTATTATTAAATGTTATTATTTCATAACTTTATTTCTACGCACAATATTTCATTGTTACTAAACCTTCTTTTAATGCTTCTAAAAGTCCTAATAATAATAATAATAATAATAATAAGGTTAATGAAAATCTGTTGACTAAATGCAGAAACACTAGCTATGCCAAAAGGACATCAGGTCACACGTTTCACCACCCAAACAGTCTGTGATGTTTGAAGTTAAGAATTATAAGGTCTGATAATAATAACTCCAGTGTCCACCTGTACAGCGGCCACAGGGTCAGACCTCTGGCGTCTTTCTGTGCGGCAGACGAGGGTCGCTCCGCCAGATCTATGAGGAAGTGGAAGAGCTTCTCCGACTCTATGCACTGCTTCCTACACAGAAACATGATCAATTGATTATCCTCATATACACCATTCTCAATTTATATCTTGGGACAATTTAAGAAGATTAAACACAGATGTTTTCCTTTGTTTTAAGTCCAAAAGTGTGTAGTTTAATATTGACCTGATATTTGTGGAGTTGTGGTTTACTCACATGTGAGCAACAGACACGACGCAGCTGTTCTTGGACTGAGTGATCAGACAGATTTTGGTCAGCAGAGACTTCAGGAACATTTCCAGCGCTCGAGCTGATCTCTGACATTCAGGACTTTAAAAACATCAACATATTTCTACATACAATTCAAATACATTCTCAAAATATTGAAGTGACTTATTTTGTACATATTAATTGTTGTGTTTTTATGATTTAGGCCTTAATGTATGCACATGTCAAAATGTGTCTTTGACTGTGTATATATATTATTTGCACATAGGTTTTTATATTTTAATATACATTTGTTTTTATATTCGGGATTGTGGGAAACGGTATTTCGATCTCTCTGTCTGTACACACAAACTGGAAGATTGACAATAAAGTTGGCTTTGTAGACACTAGTATTTATAGCCTAAAACAGATTGAATCATCGGCAAGAATATTTTTAGTATTCTTAATTTACACATTTTGATTTAGTCTTCATTCAACAATATAACAAATATAACTAGAAAGTAAAGCTGCCAAACAATGTAGTAATCTTAAGTAAAGCATTACATTGAAATATTCAAGAACAAGTGCTTTAACGTTGTACTTAATTACTTCACACCACTGCTAGTCAAAAGGTTTTGCATGCTATGTGTCCGTAAACCCTAAAGAAGAAGTTAAAGGAAAACAGATTGGTGGAAATAAAGTGATGCATAATAATACATACTCACAGCTAATCCACCACATCTGAAAGTGTAAAAAGATACAGATTAACACAGGAACTGCCATCGCAATCCTCCCCACCTCTGCGTCCTTCTGCATGATCTTCTTGATGCGACTCTGTGAGCAGAAACAAAGACCTTTAGGACACTTTCAGAGAAATTATATAAACCCCTGTTTCCTGTATCTGAGGTTGTACATCAGACAGCATGTAAAGCAGAACTTAATTTGGCATTCAGAATGTTTTATTTGCTAGCATGTGACACTTTTGATGTTACGGAATCTGCACCTGTGTTAAACATAACATAAAATACATATCAACTAATATTCAATATACCCAAGGTAAAAAAACAACAGAAAACACAAGAAGAGAGACAAATATGGAGCAATTTCTGTTTCTGATAAAAGTTATTTACAATCAAAAGTGTTATAGTAAAGCAACAAAATTGCTAATATTACTTATTTTACTTTTACTTTCATCAGCCTCTCAATTCATTTGCTTTTTTATACAGGTTAAACGTGCCATTTTGTGTTGTCTAAACAATACCAGAACTGAAAATAACGTACATCAATTACTCCATCATATTATTGTTCTTATGAAGGCTTACATTGTTTACTAAGCTTCTGTCTTGTGTATAATCCAAATTTCACTCGGGTAATATTGAACATGACAATTGACAGTCTTAGTGTTTACGACGTTTAACCCAGATTTCCGGCATCACCTGAACGTTGCGCCCAGCACTTCATGCTACATGAACGCGGCTAATCATTTTTATATTGAACTTTTAACATCTTTAAACTCTAAAATAAAGTTTGTACTCACAGGAGGGAATCGTACATTATATCTTCTCTTCTGTCCGGGCATTTTACTCGCTTTAAACCGCGCAGTTCGGTCAAATTTTTCATGTTTTCACCGCAAACCGCCGCTGAGTCCATTTGTTTACCTTCAGCAGGAATTTACCTGAAAAACAAGCGAACACCTGAGGTCAACCCCGCGTGACCCCGATAATGACGTCACGACCTCCGCGTTTTTTTCTCTTATGCCGCGTTCACACCGGTTAGGTTATTCATTAATACATATTTATAAACAATGATTTAAAGGTAACATAACTACATAGTGTTTAAAGCCCATCAGATAAGTGCATTTAACGTTTTCTTCTGATATTTACGTTTAATTTAACCCTCTTTGATTTTAGAGTAGCTAGTATAACAGTTATACTATTTACCAGAGCTAGAAGAAGTACTCAGATAATTCACTTGGGTAAAATAACATTAAAACAGTGTAAAAATACTCTGTTAATGAAAAATAGTCACTTTCTATCACAGGTTGCAGGAGCAAGACTGGAAAGAAATTAAATATTGCCTATCCTGTCCAAAGATCCAACTAATACGCTTTTTATGTGGGTTTTAGTAGCATATTATGGTCTGAATCAGGAAATGGACTTTGCTGTTGAACGTGTGGGAAAAAGATAGCAAGTGGAGCTTCAAGTGGTGTCTTGTTCATCATTTACACTTGACTTGGTGATTTCTCTTCAAATGGACTTCATCTGAATAAGGGATGTATTTTAAATCGCTCCAAAGGAACTTAAAACAAATACCTTTTATTCATTTGAGTACACTGTTTTATTTCCAACGTGTCTTATTTATTTGTTTGATCCCTCTAAATCCTGTAAGTATCTTACTCCTGGTTCAACTTTGTCTGCAATTATAAATCGATTATCCGCAGTATAGGACTCGGCCTAATGACTTCAAAGGTCAAAGATAACGTTAATCAGTCTTCATTTACCGAGGGTTTTTGTATCGATAAAGCTTCATACCCGGAGGACGACTTTATTTTATTTAAAATCTGCTTTTCAATTTGGACAAGAGAAGATGTTGACAACACGTGTGCTGTTTGCAGTCTGTTTAGTAGCAGCATGTCGTGTAGATGGTGACTGTCAAACTATATGAGCGTGAAAGGAAACACACAAAGTTTCTACTAAAAACAACTCATCTTTTACAGAGTGGATTTTAACCAGTTTATCTGCAGTTTATTCAACATGTATTTATACTTTTTTCTTGTTTCTTGCAGGCTACACTTTAAAGGAAGAAGATGAACCTTTCCATCAGGTATTGTCTCCATCTTGTTATTTAACTCTGTATATTTACCTGTCTAAGTATACAAATCAATACTGAAACTGAAATATGCGATGACAAAATGGTATTATTCTACTTAAAATCTCCAATTTACTCAATTAAGTGAGTTACATTCATTGAATTCATTATTTAACACATGATGTATGAGTTATCTTTATTAGTAGAGAACAAGTTTCTCAAAGGTGACAAATATCTCCATGTTACATCTTTTTTTTAAATGAAAACAAAACCTACAGAACATATTTTTTCTCTGCAGGATGTTTTTGGAACAGATTTCCTCCGCCAGCCTCTTCATCCTCCCTTCATCTGTCCTGATATGACTCCGTCTCCCAGCGTCCCCACCTCAGGTGAGGGTCCCCTGAGTTACTAAGTACTTTAACTCTAGTAATGTACTCTGGTTTGTCACTTCAATTGCATTTAACAACTATATCATTATTAACATAAGACTTTATGGATACTTCTTTCACCAACATGTCAATGCTTGGAAGGTCTTAAATACCTTTAATGTAAGTACAAAGAAGAAGTGGTTACAACTTTGATTTACAAATGTCTTTTTTAATCCTTTTATGATTATTGAAACGTTTGTGTGAGATCAAATGTGTGCAGATGCAAAATGAAGGCATTTGAGAAATATGGGATATTTTACTGAGATATTCTGCTTGAACATTGAGTGTGCCTTTTAATATCGCTGTAATATACCCTGTTCAAGGTTATCAGAGCTCTCAAACATGTGTATATGTTTTGAGTTTTATTGTTTTATTTTCTTTCTAGTTGAATATGTCAAAGCTGCAGATGTCAAAGTCATCGCCGCACTGGGAGACTCTTTAACTGTGAGTGAAGTACTGCTTTCAAAAAGTTACTGATGTCAAAGTATAAGAATCGCAATTAAAGTAGAAAAAGTCAAAGTAAACGTTATTCAGCCCATTTCAGAAACATATAATAATATGGTGTAATTGTTGTCATATGTGTTGCCACTAATAAAAGAGGAGCTTATTGTTTTTGAGATACTGTTGTGAAGCTTGTAAATGTCACAAGGGATCAATTAAGTCTCATCTTTATCATAATAACATATCATAACTTCTTTGTTGGTTATATTTGTATTTATTTATCTTATTTGTTTTCTGTTGTTAAATCGAATATTCTTTTTAGGTGTACTTTCAGGTTCATTTGGGACAAAACATCACATTTTAAAAGTTCTTTGATAGTTTTGGTTGTAACGATCCAAATTTGTGAAAGTGAATAAAGGTAAAAAACTAACTGTAGAAGAGTAAAAAGCACAACCTTAAAGTGCTCAAGTAAAGGATATCAAAATTGTACTTAGTGTAAATGTAACTAGTGTTACACTCACAGTTACAAACCTCTGTTATTGTTATTGAATAATATTAGTAGTAATGAAGACTTCTCTGCTTTTAAAATATTGCCTGTATGTTTTTTTCTTGCAGACAGCTATTGGTGCCAATGGCTCTACGATTTTATCCATACCTTTTGAATTTCGCCACGTATCTTGGAGGTAAATCAGCGCCACGGCTCCAAATGAATACTCTGTAGGATATTATTTATAAAACATTAAAAGACTCAAACTATCCTCTGAATATCAGCTGTCTGTAAATCAGAGGATTTATAACAGTAGCCAGTTTTAAAAGGTGCTAATCGATTGATTGATCGATTGATTGATTGATTGATTGATTGATTGATTGATTGATGATTTATTTACCATTATCTTATCTCTCCAGTCACATTGTAAGTGCTGTTATGATTATGTATGTTTTATTGGTCTGATTCTATTCATTGCAATCTGTGTCTCTTTCTGTTTTAGCATCGGAGGATATGGGACGTATCAAAATGTCATCACACTGGCCAGTAAGTAATTTAATGTCCAAAAAATAACCAAGAAGTGAAAAATGATCAAGACCTAACACTGTAAGAAAATATAATTCAGTGTTAATTAAATGTATAAATATATATTTAAAGTCCAGCCCAGTGTTAACACATCTCAATCAAAACAAAAGATTGAATGAAAATGAACTTCAAAACAAAACAAAAATCACCTGCAACAATTATTTTAAAGCTGAACTTTAGATAATTTGTGACTGAAATAACAGTGAAACTTAAACTTATGGAAGACATGGCTTTGATCTATGTTTTTATGTCTCGGTAAAATATTTGAAGTATTATTTGATCAAATCCACGGACCCTCGCTTCTTTACTCAGGTCTTTATTTTTAATGTTTGATTGTCTTATTGTCTAGATATTTTCAAACTGTTCAGCCCCGAGCTGCTGGGTCCGTCCCCGGTTCGGATGCTCCACGGTCAGCCGGCGACCGTCAACGAGACCGGGTTCAACTTCGCCGTCACCGGACACAACACACTGTGAGACAAACACACTCTTTATTTATTATTTATTTACTTAATTGTATTTATTTATATTTTACTTATTTTTATTTATTTATTAATTTTTATTCATTTATTTACTTATTTGTATTTATTTATTTCAAAAAACATTTCCTTAATGTAAGGAAAATAAGGAAATAAATGAATACAAATGAAGAAATAAATAAAAATAAGTAAAAGATAAATAAATACAATTAAGTAAATAAATAATAAATACAAATAAGTAAAAAATAGAGAGATGTTTTTTTTAAATTATAATTAGGCATTTTTCCATCCAAATTATTATTATGGAGGCGTTTTGTTTTCATTGCTCTGGCTTCTTCCCAATTTTTTTGTTAAACTTTATTTTACATTTACATGTGTGCTTCTGTAAGGTAACTGTAGGCTATGTGGAGCTTCAAACTGTCAAAGGAGTATTTGGACATTTTGGGGGTGATTTATAAAACAATTTTAAAAGACCAGTTAAAGACAAAATCGCTGTAGCTTAAGAAAACACAAACCAGACTTGTATAAAATATGATGGAGTAAATTGTGAACTAAAGTACATCATTAAAACCAATAAAATATAATTCTTTATAATGCAAATGTAGGAATCTTCAGTAAGGAGACACTGAATGTCCTCTTAATGCCTTCAAAAGTAGGGTAGGTAAGAATGGAGAAACCAGCTCAAGTGCGCTGGAATTTGAAAGTACACAACCGGAACAAATCTGCCACTTCCTTCAGACTTCCTTAAAGAGCTCCTCCTCCAACACACACGAACGCGCACATGACCAATGAGGGCACGAGATAAGCTTGTGCACAGAGGAAGGCTGACAGGCAGGTAGGCCATCCAGTTATCTGCCCCGGGCCGAGGCAGATGATTGGTCATGCTTTTTACAGCGCCACGGCTTCCACAGATGAAATATTTGTATATGTTTATTGTCAAAGCATTTCATGTAGTCATTGCTATCGGGATGTTAAGAGCATTCCATGGAATATAATGGAAAGTGTTTCTGAAGTGAATTACCTACCCTATCTTTAAGTTCAAAGATCATAATATTTAGTTGTAAATGATTTGATAATTTGTTATTGATGTTGTGACTCATGTTTGTTCTTCTACAGAAACGTCTCTGATCAGATAAGACACATGATCGACACGTTCAAGTCCTATCCCGTAAATCTCATCTCCCTCTGCTCATTACATGATTCATAATCTTAATTCAAACTTTATTTATGTGACGTTCAACATCAACTCTCCTTCTTCAGGGTCTGAACTTTGAAGAGGACTGGAAGGTGGTGACGATGATGATCGGCATGAACGACATCTGTGATTACTGTAAAGACAAAGTAGGGGTGTTTTATTTGAGTAAAAAGTCTGTATTGTATTTGTTTTGCTTATTCAAAATCAAGCTAGAGGAAGTGAATTGAATTGGAGATAAAAAATAAAACCCTCACAATTTTCCAAATTAAATTCCTACATTTATGGGTTCATTTTTTACGAAAATCCCACAAATTAAACAAATCCCACAAATTAAACAGATTATTTTAAATGTAAAAAACAAAGGAAAGAAAATATGTTTTTAAATCAGGAATCCACATCATTTTACAAATAAATTAGTTTTTTGTTATAAATGTGTGTCTTTATAATTTAAGGATATTTTCTTGTACATTTCTGAGTTTTCCTTCTGCAAATGTACAGTTTAAATCTGAGAGAATATCAGATTTGAAAGATATCAGACTATATATCTGAGCCTCCTCTCCCCTCTCCACAGACTCTGTTCTCCCCCGACAGATTCACTCACCACATGACAGAAGCTCTGGACATGATGATGAAGGAGGTGAGATTTTATGAAGTACCTCAAAACAGTTCTAAAATATATTACCTGACTAAAAATGCATAATTACTTCACCCATCACCACTCAATGCTCACATCATCATACTTAAATTATGCATGTGGTATCCTCATTTTCATATTTTCCCTTTGTTTGTTATAAAGATATGACTTTGTGTTTGGATTGAGGTTCCCATCCTTTGTGCGGACCTGGTGCAGTACGTGGCTTAAGATAGAAACAAATAAAATAGGGTTCAACTCAAACAACTAAGAGATTATTCCTTTTTTTTTTACAGTGATGTACAGTGATGTAGAAATACTATAGTAAAGAAAAATGTGCTGCCATTTTTAACTGAAATCTAAGGTTTCATTTTGTGTAACTGAGGTATATTGACCATACTTTAAAAGTAAAACGTGTGGTTATGAGGTTGAATGAAGTTGGCTTAAGAGGTACAACCAATATTTGTGTGATAATATATGCTTTATTAACAGTCAAACCAGGACAAAAGTTGCACAAATGTTAAAGCATTAACCTCAGTGCATATGCATACATGTGAAATGTTCCCCTCCCCTTTTGCTTTTTGGGAACAGTTTGTCCTTTCTACCTCTATCCTACTGAAACTATAAAGAAAGAGAGGACATGCAGATATTTTAAAAGTACACTCTTTAGTCTTTACTTTGATTTTAGTGGTAAATGTTTTTGTTCTGGTTTCAGATCCCCAGGACGATCGTCAACGTGGTGCAGATTTTCCCCATGAAGCGTCTCAGAGACGTCCAGAGGCCGACGCTCGGCTGTCAGCTGCAAAAGTTACCTCTGCTTTTTAATAATCTGTTAATATAAACCCCTGCAGGATCTAGCTATTGCCAACAGAATATCTTAAAATAAAGATATATATTTACTCAAATACTAAATCCTGTTGTACAGTGAGGGTTTTTTATTTGCCCTGCCTTATGTCTGTGTCCAAATCTCTGAGGATTACAAATCATAATTGATCTGATAATCTTTTAATCTGATAATCTGATGTTCTGCTCTCAGGAGTTTCTGCTCGTGTCTCGTCCAACCTGAAGAAAACTCCCCTGATCTGAAGGAGCTGGTCGAGGTTAACTACGAATTTCAGGTGAGAGAAAATGTTCTGCCTGAAACGCCTCCATTGGACTTCTTTGTTTATTTCCAACACTTACTGACATCACTATGTAACACTCATGCTCCTATTGGCTAGTGCTTCAACACCTTGTACGTGAGAGGCTAAGGGGCGGGACATCTCTAAGCAGTTGACCAATCACAACAGAGCCGGCCAGCCAATCAGAGCAGACTGGGCTCTGGTTTCAGACAGAGGGTGAAAATAGGTGCTGCAGCACAGGCAGTATGAGAACAATAAAGAGCTTTTTGAACCTTCATGGAGACATGTCCCAGTAGAGACACAACATACTGATATGAACCTGAAAAGGAGCATAACTTGTCCTCAAGTTCTTTTTGATATTTTGACAAATAGTGATTCTTCAGAATAATTACTTGTACTGTAATAATAATTCATAAAAATGTGGGCTGTTTTTATAAATATGTGTATTTAATTGAGTAGAGTTATGTACTCCCCAAAAGGATTGAACAGCTTTATGATGCACAGTTACAACAAAGAAACCCGGTGTAGATGTCGTGCTATCAGGCAGTAAAACTCTGAGGTGATTTGGACCTCCGTTCTTTACAGAGGAGATTAGAGAAGCTTCTGCACGGCGAGCGTTTCTTCAAAAAGGACTTTGCTGTTGTTCTGCAGCCTTATTTAGAGAAGGCCGTACCTCCAACACTTCCTGTGAGTCTCACACACAAATAAACATTTACACCACCATTCACGTGTTGCCTTTTGTTTGCACTAACAATACTTATTTGTGATTATTTTGTTTGTACTTCAGGACGGGACGATTGACTTGAGTTTCTTCACGGCAGATTGTTTCCACTTCACTGTTAAAGGACATGAAGAGCTGGCTAAGGGACTGTGGAACAACATGGTGAGGTTTTATTAGTTTGATTATGTTTAGATAACTGTTGTGGTGCTTTTTTTTTCAAAGACTGCAGCCAAAAATACCATATGTTATTTATTTGTATATTTATTAAGTATCAAACAGATATTTTTAGTAACTATTTATATTTAAACATTGTAGCTTTTCTTTATTAAATAATCCTTAAAAATGTATTTTAACATTCTGGTAAAGTGCATTTAAGTGATGACCCTGATTATTGCTACTATCTCTGCTTTATCACTGCTTTTATGGATGTGTTCTTATTTATGTACTGCAGTGAGAGATGCCAACTGAATTTGGTTACTCCGATGTGTGATGACAATAAAGATATTCTATTCTATTTTAGTTGGCTAAAAGTGAAATACAGACTAATATATATCTGTATTAGTAGTTTTCATAAAAAACAGCTGATTTGGGTTTGGAACAGATACAAAATACTGTGTATTCCTAAAATTATAGAAGCGTGCCATCACTGTATTCATGCTGAGAGAAATTGCTCTTTTTTCTGATTCTCCAAATGTAAACACAATTCTTCCTCAGTTCCAGGCTAACGGAGAGAAAGATAAAATAAAGAGTTTTTCAGAGCCAATAAAACTCATCTGCCCAACAAAGGTACAAAAGAACTGTCATTTTGTATCTTTAAGTATTTGTGTTTGTTTATAAGATAATCAGTATTTTTCCTTTTCTCCAGGAGCATCCTTACATCTACACCAGACCTCGAGTCGTGTCGTCTGCACCGAAGCATTCCTCAGTGGTGCTGACGATGTTTCTGATCTGTGGGTTTCATTATCTGTAGTTCAACAGGCACAGAAACCAATCCTAAAACAATCTCAGGGAACTATGTGTAAACGATGTTGTAATAAAAAAAAAAATGGTGGGTTAAGCATGGGGTTAAGTAAAAAAATATATTAAAGAAATACAAATTATGTTTTTGGAACAGAATAAAAAATAGGCAAATTAATGAGTTTTGTTCACACAAAAATAAAATAATTAAATGAATGTAAAGAATAAAACTAAAATATTTTTTTATGAAAACCAATAATAAATGTGTATTTGCTGATTCAAAATAAATAAACTCATAACTTAAATTAAAACTTGTTCCCCTTGTTGTTAATAGATACTATAGAATAACAAAATAAATATTTTAACCTGCAGCTTTTTCTTGAAAATCCATAACCATTAAATATTTTCTGGTTTTATCATTGAACTGATTTTTTGGGACCATGTGTTATTATGTCGACACAGAAGTAAATGTATAAAATGTAACATTTCCACATTAAAATATGTATATATATGACTTGGTCTATTTTATACATGCTGACTTTGTCACACACTTGTACACTTACTGTACCTTTACACAAACTCCTCAGAAACGTCAATGCATACACAGTCAAATACAACATACATACAACATATGTTGTGTAAATCGTCTCCAAAGTAACATACACCAAGCTTTATAGTGTAATTCCTTTCTATATTCTGAAGGTTTTTACACAAATGTGTTCATATGTCATTTATAGCTTGATTTACATATTATTTCACATTTAAAAAAAAGTTAACATGATTTGTATGGCTGTTAACAGTATTTTCTGGTTTAAGAAAATGACAACATTTGTAATAAAATATATAAAAAAGAATTGTCTTAATGTCAGTAATCAACTAGGAAAAGTTTCATAGTGGTGTCTAAGGAGGTAAATAAGCTTCAGTCAGTCAGCTAGTCAACATGTCCATAATTAACCCCACATTGCTTCTGCAGGCATCTCTAGGGTATAAATATCATAGAGATATACTGTACATTAATCCATGTGTGTTGCAGTACCTGCGCGTGCCCTCGGGGGCAGCAGAGTCACTGTTTACAGCAGACAGCAGCTGGATGCACGAGCTCTTCTCTGCTGGGAGCGTGGAGCTGAAAGCAGAGAGAGAGACAGCGAGGAGGTCGCTGTGGGAGTTTGTTTTTTAAAGAAAAGTGACAGAAAACTCGCAGGCAAACTAAACCACATCGTGTCGTCTTCATGGTGGCTGACCAGAGACTCTGAGGTAACTACTTGTTGATGTTAAAACTGTGGATTTAAAGCTGAAATAGAGACATTTAATCTCGCTGATTTGGTGCATGGTTAGCTAGCTGGCTAACTGTTAGCTTTAGGAGCTACTTTCGGCTAGCTGGCTAACTGTTAGCTTCAGAAGCTACTGCTTGCTGGCTAACGAGGTCCAGCCCTAAGAGTTATTTACCCCAAGTTGTGGATGTGGTCTCCCCCTACGCTTCTCACGGGATTCTCTGGGATAAAAGAGCAAGGACTAAATCTTCACACTGGATTTAACACTGTGTACTGTTAGGAGACTAGCAGGATGTCCACAGAGGTTGAGTGCAGTCTGGTCGGATCGGCTGGTTTGACAGCGGCCAGCTCCGAGGAGAAGAACCAAAACAAGATCGAGGCAGAGGCTCAGGAGGAGCAGCATGGAGAAAAGCAGACGGAGAAGCAGCTAGACGACCACAGCAGCACCGAGGCTGACACGCACAAGAAATGCAAAGAAAACGACAAAGAAAATGACCAAAGCAGCACCGCTGACTCGGCTGTGGAGGCGGTGAAGAGCAAAGTTGTGGAAGCTCCGCCGCCGAAAGTCAACCCGTGGACTAAGAGGACAACGGGCAGGGTCCCGAGCAATAACATCAACAACTCCCAGGAGAAAGGTGAGATGCTTTTTTATAATGTCTACACCGGTCTACACATGTGATCAAAGTGATTTAACTGTGACAATATGATTACTACTAACGGCAGTAGTGTGAGCACGTTGTTGCAGCATTTTGACAGCTCCCCCCTGCACAGAAATCCTTATCATACCTCACTTAAGCTTTTTTTTTTTAAAGGGTTGAATGAAGTGTGTAAACTTGAATGTCAAGAGGTGTTTATGGTAGCATATTTCCCCCATCCCCTCCCCTCCCCCCTGTACTCGGATTGCCCCGCAGCACCACGTGTTCATTGCCGACCACTTCTTTTAATTTAGCTCCCAATGTATTGCTCTCACACTGATCCCCTATTGTTGGTTAAATGCATCACATGGGGAGGAATACAATGAGTCCAAAAGCAGCCTAATGTGTGTGCTGTCTCTGGGTAATAAAGGGGAAAAGCTAAGACAGCCATGGCTAGCTGCTGCTGCTGTAAAGACACGTTTTGCATGTCCAATGGCCTGGCTGCCTGCAGTTCCTCCCACCAGCCTCCTGCTCCACTGTCACTGCTGGAAGCATGTGAGCAAGGTGTTGGGCAGGTGGAGAGTTAAAGAAGTAGGTGAGGGTTAAGACTAATGATTTTACTTCGGATTAGTCTACTTAGTATGTCTGTAATGAATCATTAACTCATGAATTGAAGGAAATTGGAAATTAAATGGCCCTGAAAAGTGTCCACATTTGTTACTGAGAAGGGTTTTAAAAATGTCAAAATTGGTTGCCAATTATTTTTCTCTCTATGAACTAATTGATTAGCCAACCAACTGTTGCAACAGTAATGTGAAATACTTGAAACTTTCATCAGCAATATATACAACCACCAGTAAAAAACAAAACAAAGATAATCACTCTACAATAATATGTTCATTCAGTTTCATTGTTAAACTTGATCCAGTGAATGCTGTGGTTTTCAACTAATGGATTGTCAAAAATAGTTACTGCTAAAAGCAACTGATCAAACTACATTTTGGATATGTATGGATTCCACTATTACAGTATTAGTCTTTTAACTGATGTATTAAAACAAACATAAAGGGTTACTTTAATGTTTACACATACAGTTTGTCATAAAAGGTGTATGTACTATGTCATTAGGGTTATCTAGAGTTCAACACAAGCAATTAAATTTCTAACAAACCGTATTTGTTACAAACTGGAATTTGGGGACCGACTTGATGTTTTTCAGCCAGGGAGGATGTAATGGAAGGCACTGTTGCATTGTGGGAAATGTAGTATGTAGTGTCTTTTTTCCACTCCTGGGCCCCCTGCTAATCTTAATTTTTTGTTGTTTTACATTCTTACAAGCCCAGTTGAATATTATGAAAGTTAAATACTAAAATGTTTGATTAGCCTTCTAATAATTGAATATTTAATATCAGAATTTTTATTAATTTTCTTTCAGAATATAAGCTGAGAAAAATGTAGTTAACTGAAACTAACTAATGATTTCCTTTGAGAAAAAACCGAAACTATATAACGAAAGTAAGAAGTGAAAATGTACTAGAATTAAAAACTGAAACAAAATGATCTGGTGACTAACTAAAAATAAAACATAAAAAGCAACGTCAACTTAGTTTAAGTTTTTTAAGAATAATATATCTCAATAAAATGAATTAGCGAGTGTGCTAGTAAAAGAGTCCTTACGTTGACTCCCAAAACAAAAGGTGTAAACATCGTGGTTATTCTTGCACAGTATTTTATTAGTTAAACACGTGTGTGACATTTTGTTTTTCCTTTACCAAAACTAAATACAAAAACTTCCTGAAAAGCAAAACTAGAAAAAAAACACACTAAAATGTAATGTCAAAATCAGCAGCTTGTTGCACTCAGACAGGCGCTCAGAGTTTGGGTTGTGAATGTATGTCAGAGCGTGGGGAGTCCATGGGAGCTAAATCTGACTCTGACGAGAGCACAGGCATCGTTTTACAAAAGTGTTACTGTGCAGCACAGAGGGCGGACCCCTGCATGCAGCCTCAGAACAAGCACACACCCATTCACGTGAATCCTCTGGCCTGCAGTGCTTATCAATCCTACCATCCTCCTGCTCAGCGATAGGGACTGTCAGGCTGCAGAGGGCCACTCCCAGCATGCAGCTGCCCGTGGAGACGCAGCCACATACCGCCTCTGGCTGCACTCAAAACACCCTCAACTAGTTCAGTGGCTTGGGGTTAGGGGAGGTTATTTTTCATTCTGCACTGACAGATATTCCAAAATGCTGCTCGGCAGACAGAGCATGAAAGAACAGCAGCAGAAGACTTCGTAACCCCAGTTGTGCAACCTTTCCAGGCTAGGGGTTGTTAAATACTGGTTTGTGAAGAAAAGGGGATTTAAAACCCCTTTTTGTTGTGTCAAGTATGTCACTTATATTTCTTGGTTCTGCAGATCAACAAAACGCTCTGAAAGTGGTCCGTCCCAGCAAGCCCAGAACGAGAAAATCCAGCAAGGTAAACGCTCTCTGCTTCATCTTTCAAATGTCTTTCAAATGTCCCCAATGTGGGGAGATTACATGTCTGAATCTTGATTAGAAATCCCAAAGCCACACTGTAAAATAAACACACACTCCCCACTTTGTGTTGTTGTTTAAAAGGATATTTCACCTCCAAAATGATCATCAGTGTATAAATCACTCGCCCTGTGTGACCTTGATTTCTTGAAAAAAGTTTGTATTCATCTCATTTCCTCTACAGTTAACAAAGAAAAAGAAAACAATTAATTAATTACAGTAAATATTGACTGATTTTAAGAATAGAAAAACGACATCAAAATATATTTACAGGCGTGAGTAATTGCTATACACATGTTTATTTTGAAAGTAAGTATTCCTAATGTCTCTGCGTTTTAAATAGACGGTGAAACAAAATGAATATCCCTTTAAGTGATGGATACACATGCAAATAAACAATCCTGTGTGCTAGGGTTTCATGTTGCATCTCTTTGTTTTCTGCCAGCCGCTGACATGAAGGATTTGAAACACTAGCTGGTATAAAGTTGGCTGTTTTGTTGCTTTTACAACCAGTTTTTCCACTGCAGGGGATTTAAATGAATGGGTTGAGGAAAAAAAGTATTATTGTTATGTCAAGATTTAAATGAACACAGGTAATGGTGAATTTAAAAAAGGGACATCAGCTTTGTCTCTTTTTAATTTGACAGATCAAATACTTATAGTTACCTTTTTTTATATATTTTGTATTATCAATTAATTGATTTGGCTACAACAGGACCCACTAATTCTGCAAATTTGCACTGATGCATCTTTCTTGTTGTTGACATTTTCAAAGTTGACCAAATGTCAAAGATGACAGCTTTATTTAGGCTTCACTTTACCCACATACTTTTAGGACCAACCTGTTTGTTTAACACTAGAACCGCCAACGGGTCAATTTTACCCGCAGCTGTTTTTTGATTGTATGTAACTTTTGTTCAATAACATTTAAAGAAACAAGTTAAAATACACTATAATATACCAAAATACACAGAACGAAATGTAAAAATAGAACATGTTTTCAAAGTATTTTAGTTTAGTTTCTATTGTAATTTAAATGCAACTGCAGTATATTTTGTATCATATTGACAGATTGTTGCTAAAACGCAGCCCTTCTTGTGGTGCAGTTTCACTGTAACCCTCGTCACTCTAACCTTGATCCCATATCAGGCTGTCCAAATGTACCACATTCACAGAGGTGGAAACTCGACCTGTTTATCGTAGTTGTTTGCAGTTTCCCGACAGACGGAGCACTGACCTCCTTTTCCCCACGCTGGTTTCTACGAGAAACACATTCAGGCTCCACCTCACGCACACACACAATGTTAAAAAAACAATCAAAATCGATAAATGTGACAGGGTTCAAAATTAATTCATTGTTGTTAATGTGTTTTTTCTTTCTTTTTCTTAACAGTCGGGTGACTTCAGCGACATCACAAACTGGCCCACTCCTGGTGAACTGGCCAAAGAGGTGAGGCGAGTGTGTGTTGTTGGTGTGTGTGTGTGTCTGACGTTAGTTTAATCAAATATATTAAAGGCAACCACTCGTGCTTGTTTTCCGCTGGTTGCAGCTTATCTGATTTCTGCTCACTAGATGGAGCACTGCAACCATAAGTCTTTGTTTAGGATTTGGTACAACAGTTTTTATTTTTAAGTTTCTAAAAAGGCCACATTTTGGAAGTTACGTGCTTGATATCACATAAAGCAAAAAAAAGCCTTTCAAGTATCTTGTATAAATAAAACAGTCGAGTCTTCAGAAATCTACACCAATTCACTGAATTCTTTTTTTTTTTATAAAGAAAATGTGATATCAAAATATCCAAAGTCTCAGATCAGGATATTGATATAAGTACTTATTGCCCAGCCCCACATGATGTCTCCAAATATGATCTTCCAGCAACAACAAAATGTGCTCAACAACGGGAAGAAGTCTCCCGCCACACGCAAGGGGGAGAAGGAGACAAAGTCGGAGAGCGGCCATGACGGTGGGGAGAGTAAAGAGAACCAGGAGGCTCAGCCCGACGCGCTCGCTGAGCTGCCCAAAGACGCAGAGTCCAAAGTGGGACCGGACGCCAAGAGCAGCAGCCTGAAGAAGAGAGGAGGGGAAGGTGAGCAGAGTTTTCTACCTGACCTTGATCAACAGCATCTTTTTTTTTATGAATAAAGATGATTTTGGTAGCTTCAAATCAACGCACATTTCATCTCTGACCTGTGAAATCATTCATCTCCAGAATTTCAACTTTTAGATGAATAAAAGAGTCTTAAAGTGTTAAGGTTTTAAATGTTGCCTTACATTTCACAAGGGCTGCATCCAAAGATAGTTTTAGGTATTAAATAACGGTTTGATCTTTAAAATATTAATAAAAAGTGAACACGTTTTCACCCTAGTTCTACAAAGTCTAGGTTTAGGACTTACAATGTCCTGATTTAAGAGTGTAAAAAATATATATATTTGTATTCATTTAAAAAGAAAAATAACGACATTTCCATATTTTAGATGCAAAAATATTAATTTCCTGCCGTTTTTGCTTTAAAAATACATGGACAATTGATCAATTATCAAAATAGTTGTCTTTTATATCCCTGTTGATCTAGTTTATGACTAACAGACTAATGTTGCAGCTCTAGAGTCTTTATTAGGAGATGAACGTTTTCCCTGGACAGAGATGACCTGCACTGATCGCTGCGCAGGTTGAAACTGTTTTGATCGAATTGGTTGGTGCATGGTTTCTGGTGATTATCTCATGTGTTGCACTTTCGCATCTGATTCGCTTCCAGCTTTTTTAAATAGACATTTAAACAAAATAACAGGTAACGACCTTTATTGAGGCGAATAAACGACACACCATTTATGAGCTCCACAGTATCTCTAACCACACAGGAAGTGAAGAGTTCATCCACAGTAGATTCCCACAGGATTTTAAATTCTTAAAACTCAGTTTTTGTGTGTCAAACCACTTAACCTCAATTTGAGCAAATCCACCCAAAACATTTCCAAATTAAATATCTTGTTTAATACTGAAGACAAAGCGTATACATTTTTGGTTGTGATTAGTTAGTTGTCATTTAATTTACTCCTTGGATTTGTTTTGTACAGATATTTTTATAGAGTTTTCTTGTTGGCAGTTTTTGTTAACTTTGGACAGAGCACCAAGCTACCTGTTTCCCTCTGTTTCTAGTCATTATGCTAAGCTAACCACAGAGAGGCTGAAAATGGTAAATAAGGACTTTTTCAGTCACTTAAAGGCTTTTGGGTTCAATGTCGAGGTGAAAGGAAGCTGTTAGTGGTGGTCTAATGGATAGTGAGGTGGGCTGAAGATCGGAAGGTTGTGAGTTCAAATCCCGCCTGGAACACCACCACCAGCGTTTCCGCCAGGGGGGTGTCTTGCCGTTATTTGACGCCCTTATTCAGCTCGGGACGCCCTGAACGCGAGCCGAGGGCGTCCAAAAATATTAATAATTCGAGAGAAAATCGAGAGTTTTTATCGCTTGAAATAACGAAAAAGGACAAGGACACCCCTCTGTTGGAGGGGCAAAGGAGTCTGGTGGGATTATTTTCGGAGTATTGAGGATCGTTTCCCCGACATCGGCGGTGCCTGCCACAGGACAACACGGAACGTGCGCGATTTGGACGCGATGAGCGGTGCTAGTGGAGTACGCGCGTGAGCTGCGAGCACCAGAGCCTCGCAGCGGCGAATCTGAGGCTCCATGGTAAACTGTGGTAACACGAAGAGCCGTTTGGGAGCCGAAACAGCCGGCGCTTTAAGAGAGCCGAGNTGGGGGGGCGCTCCCCCCGAACTTAAACTGAACTCGTCAGGCAATATCTGGGGGGTGCCCTCTCAGCCCTGGTCTGGCGGAAACACTGACCACCACTAGTGTGCCCTTGAGTAAGGCACTTAGCCCTTAGTTACTCCAGGGAGAATGTCCCTATAACTGGTCATTGTAAGTCGCTTGGATAAAAGCGTGAGCTAAATGTAGTGTAATGCTACAGTCAGGAACTTACGCTGAAGTTTAGTAACCAGCGTATCTTTATTGTAGAGACACAGATTGATGATTTCATTTGTTCCAAACTGGGTTTACAGCATCATTTTTTGGAACAAATAGTGGACATTTTCATCCTAGTTTCACAAAGTCCAAGTTTATGTCTTTAATTGTTGTTTTGTAAGTTTAATACCTAAATATATTCACTTTAATATGATATTAAACAGAGAAAAGAAGGCGTTTCCATATTTTAAGAGGCTGAATACAGAAAACATTTCCTTCTAAAAGTCGTTCATAGGGTTTCGAGTTGTATGTCAAGGTGAATGTTTAGAGGCTGCTACAGATAGAAAGTGTTATTTTATTTTAGAGACACTTTTAATTTGTTCCAAACTGGGTTTCCAGCGTTGTTTATTTGGAAACAAAGCTCTTCACGCTCTCTGTTTCCGGTGTGCAATCATCGCCAGGTAACAAACGTAAGTGGGTGTCTCTGCCGCTGGAGGACGCGTCCCGGGACGACGGCGAGAAGACGTCCGGCGGCGACACGGAGACCGACTCCGCCGACCCCACATCGCCCAATCACACACTCCATAATAACAAGGCGCATGATAGCAACAGGAGTAAGTGGCAATGCAAGCTCGGCAGTTTTCTGTCCCCGCCTTCTCTCTCTCTCTCTGTTTGCTCCACTTTGTGTTTGCTCACCTTCTCTCCCCCACTATCTGTTTGTCTGCATGCTTTTAGTCGATACTAATGCTAAGCAGGGTGAAAGTATGGAATAATTATTAAGCTGTGTGCAAATTGAATGTTCTTCTAACCAAATAAAAATCTTTAATATGTTTTTCTATCTATGAATTGACCAATTGATCAATGAAATGTTTGTTGAGCACATTATTACAGTTCAATGAGCTTCACAGGTGACCGACGAGCCGAGAATAAGACAGACAAAAACAACTCGCAATTTTCGACCAATGCCCGTGAGAAATTACAATTGATAATTAAAATCTAGAATAAAACTAATGGCAGTCAAACAGTTTCAAATAAAATGTTGATTAATATAATAATCAAACATTTTATATATAATTTTTTTTACTATTTAATCAAAATACTTAATAAAATGTTACAATAAAGTAATGTGAAAATGAAAACGCAAAGCATACATTTTTAAAACGTAATAAAATAAAATCACTGAATAAAGTAAGTTTAAAATATATTTTTTACTATTTTGTTTAATTTTTGTTGCAGAGACAAGTTTCAAAGCCAGTTTGACCTCAGCCTACATTACACATATGAGTTTGTCACTATTATGGCAGGAAAAGAGAAGATAAACGGGTCACATAACGCACGATATCATATGATTTCTGTAAGTAAGATAATATTTTACACTATCTTTACCTCGTGCCTGAGATCTTAGCTAATTGAGTCGGTGCAAAGGAACATTTCTGATGGTCACAGAAGTTCTAAATAAACTCTTATTTTACTATTGTTTGGTATTGAAAAATAAATTAAATGTCCTTTTATATAAAATACAAATCCACATAAGAAATACAAGCTTAGATGCCAAGTAAAACCTGAATAAGACATTAGATAATTCCCCCTGTGATCACCAGTACTGTAACTGCATTCAGAATTAAGTTTATTAATTGATAAGTCAATCCAGCGGACAAGAACCAACAAGAATTTACTCTTTTTCAAATGTAAGGATTATATCTTGTATTATATTTGCATAAATGTATTGCCCCTTTTTGTTTTGAAGCTCAACTGGAACTCTAAGAATTTAAACCCAAACAATTATTGAACGTATAATAAAACATGATTTTTTTTCATGGATTATTTCGAACCACTCCATGAAAACATTTGTGAGATTTGACACCAAGCTTTTATTTTATGATTCTTCAGGTTGGAGAAGAGAGCCGCGGGACTTTGCGGACGATGCTTCCAGCGTGCGGAGCGACAGCGGCAGCGTCCGTGGAGGAGTACGAGGACGAGGGAAAGGTCGTGGGCGTGGGAGAGGACGTGGAAGTGGAAGAGGTACGACTTTTTATACCAGATAAATCCATTCACACAGAAAACATAAGAGAAAAATCTTAAAGGTCGCCTATTATGCAAAATCCACTTTTTCATGTCTCTTCTACATAAACATGTGTCCCCTCTGTGGAAAGAGATTCTGAAAGTTTCAGGAAAAAATATTCTCTCTCTTTTTGTCCTGATCCATTTATATAAAAACCTGTCTGAAAATGAGCTCATCAGATTTTGGCCACTTTATGATGTCATAACGATTTTTTGGCCTGTGTAACCATTAGCCAATCAGCAACCAAGGTAAGGGGGCTCCTAATTTTCAGACAGTTAAAGTAACAGACAGAGAATCAGCACTTTGGAAACAGGGCTGAAACAGAGGGGATTATGGGATGCGGCAATGACCTGTTTGGAGCCAAACACTTCAGAGACATGTTTTGTATATATCTGAGACCTATAATATATTGATGAAAAACAGTATAATAGGGGACCTTTTTAATGCAAGTTTTGCTTTACTTTTTTAAAAACAGTTGGTTTAATTTCCAAAACATACTTTTATCCTTTTGCCTTAAAACTAAACGCTCCCAAAAAGATATGCTAGTGTCTTTGCCAATAGTTTTCCTTCATGTTCTTTACCAGGAAACAACATTTCAGTTATAATTTCTCATATATCTTCTGTTTCTCCTGCTCTCTCAGGCCGTTATGAATACTCTCAGAGTGCCCGGGACACGCTGTCGTCCGACGGCTCGGTCCAGGTCTCCTCAGAGTTCGGCTCCAGCATGGTTTACTACTACGACGACGGCAACAAGGTCCAGATGTACCCAGTGGACCAAAAGCTTCTTAAAGATTACATCAAACGCCAAATGTGAGTAGATGACGAATACAGTAAACAACAACCTACATACATACAACTTCCACGAGGGGCAACATTCATACCCTAATATAAATAATAGTTTTCCTTGCCCACAACTTATAAAACGTCCAAGGTTTATATTAGACCAATTAAACAACCATTTGTTGTAATGAGACATTTATATAATGAATTATTGCTGCAGCTGGAGGGAAAGAGGGTAACCTGTTAAGCCCCATTCCCCCGCGGGCGGGGGGAAAATCGCAACATCTGCAAGAAACGGCGTCTGAGGGCTTCTTAACATTTCAAAACCTATTAATGTGTCATACCCACTTAACGGGAAGAAACTCAGCTATCAGACAATATTAACAATTTTTAGCATAACGAAAAATAAGGGTAATAACAAAGGCTCTGAATTAGCCCTGAGCGAACAAATGCTAACACACTTAGCACAGAACTCACGTTACCTGAAAAGCAGGCTTGGGGCTTAACAGGTTAAAACTATTGAGAGTGGGACAATCCCGTATCTCAGTTGGGAGGCTTTCCACCATTAGCTGCCTTTTTTAGTGGAGAGTACATTTTGTCCAAAAGTGGTCCGTCTATGATGGACTTCACAGTCTCCTCTGTCATTACTGATTTACTTCACCCTGGACATTTTTCAGTCATTATTAAGCAAAATAGTAATGGAGAAAATAATTGGCATATTAATGGTTTATATACTAATAAAATGCCTGTGGCGGCACTCATTTCAGTTGTAAATAAAATAGTGAACGGCTGAAATGCGTCACTTAGTAGTTCACGTGGTATTTTTGCGGCTGTGGGGAAAACATGGCAGAAAAGGTCAAAGTGGAAAGTGTTCAAAGTTAAGTTTTAACCAGCAGATGTGAGATTGTGGGTGTAGCAGCAGGTGAGAGTGACAGAGTGACTGATAAGTAAACACACCCTCTATAGGGCGTGAAGTTCCTCCGTTTGTCCTGCAGGGGGCGCCGTGCCCTCTGCTCTGACTAACAGGCTGGCCTCATTTCAGCAGCAGAGTGGTGAGGTAGACTCCTAAATATAGTCTGAGTGCTTCGAAAGGGAAAGGGGATGAATAATGTGCAGGGCTGAGCGGAGAAGTGTAAAAAAAGAAGAAGAAAATACAGTGAGGGGGAGGGGGGGGAGGATATTCTTGTCTACTCCTCTCTCGTCTCCCTCAGCGTTATTCAGGCTGCTCACTCAGCCAGCACTACTCCACCAAACAACCACCGCCTTCAGGCCACGTACGGACAGAGTGTGTGTGGGAGTGTGTGTGTGTGTGTGTGGTGACTTTAAGAGGGGTAACTGGGATAGCCGGAGAGCTCTTCCAACCACAGTCTTGGTTTGCCTGCCAGAAGAGTATACATTTATTGTGGCCTACATGAACACTTACAGAACTTAAACTACTTTTGTTAACATAAAATATAGATATGTTTAATGTACAATATATAAGTATATTAGAAAAGCAGCCATCCTCAAAAATAAGAAGATAAAAACCAGAAAATGTTTGATATATCTTCCTAATTTAAAGGGGACCTATCATGCAAAATGCACTTTTTGATGTCTTTTATACATAAAGATGTGTCCCCGGTGTGTCAAGGAACTCACGCAGCGTCAGAAAATAAAACCCTCTCTTTTCCTCAGTACCCAAATCTCTAAAAACGGTGCTACAACAGAGCTGATCTAGATTTGCGTCCGATATGACGTCATATCGGAAATGTGGACCCACGGCCCTATCAGAAACATTGCTATCAGAAACAATGCCCGACTGTTTTGGACGTAATATGGTTGGTGTTTACATTAGCATCGCTAACACTCAGAGCTAACCTGTACTGGAGAGCATGTGTGTGAAGAAGCAGGAAATGAAAAGGAACTCACCTTGTGGTATAACCGGCAAGAGAGAAAGCCTTTGAGCTCCATACTGTTTCAGAGATAATCCTTGATAATCCATGATATGGCGTTTCATCACGGCAGTATTTAGTTTAGACAGTAGCTGCCGGGTCCCGCATGAGCTCAGACCCCTCCTTTTTTTTTTTACTTTTTTTTTTTTCTTTAAAGCTTTTTACCCCGA
>NW_011361206.1:0-10088 GCF_000735185.1 Notothenia coriiceps
CTCTAGGAGGAGAGGGGGGGGGGGTTACCTTGGTTGCTGATTGGCTCAAAGTTACACAAGCCAAAACATCGTTATGACATCATAAAGTGTCCAAAATCTGATCAGCTCATTTTCAGACAGGTTTTTATATAAATGGATCAGGACCAAAAGCGAGAGAATCTTTGTTCCTGAAACTTTCAGAATCTCTTTACACAGAGGGGACACATGCTCCTTTTGCAACAAACTAACATACGTGCCTAGGATAATTAGTATATGTGCTACAATGAGACGTTTGACTAAGTGTGATACACATACACTTTATTTTCCAAGTCCAATTAAAGGCTCTAAGCAAAACAACTGAATGCAAGTGATTGGCATTCTAAGGTGAAAGCAGACAAAGGAGACAACGAATAAAAAGAAAGTGCTTAGGCCTCTTGCGTTTATCCCTCTATTCAAACAGGGCTTTCCCCAGCTGTAACAGAGCTTTCCTTAGCAGCTGAGTTGTTGTAGCGGTCAACTCACAGACACTGAATCCACATGCTGCCACAAAGCCAAGACACTGACCGAGCCAGGAAGCTGCTCACACACTTACCGAACCCTAACCCATTAAAAAAATCACATTCAAATAAGGAGTGATTCAAACAGACTTAAAAAGCCAGGATTGTAACTCACAGGTAACTTATCATAAACCAGCCACTGATCTTATGTGTTCTGACTCACTGTGTGTTTTTACCCTATGTTCCTCCACAGCGCTGGTGGGCTGCACCTGCTCTGGTCCACACCAATTCTACACTATTGTATATAGTATATATTGGGGGTGAGTAGAGAAATTCTTGTTTTGTTTTTACGTCTGTGATTGCAATGCTACATACAGTAGTCCAAGTGTTTGTCCAAAGTTAAGTATTGTAGGTCTTTTGAGAAGCTCTATGAAACAAGCTACCATAATAATATATTGAGGCTGGCCAACAACGTGTTCTCTGACCCCAACCGGAGACAAAGGGTTCCACAATTTAAAGATGAACTCTTGAAAGTAAATGCAGAGTTTAATCCCAAATCAAATGTACATTCAAGGGTCCTTGTTGATGTTTTGATGCGAACAGATTTTAGACCTGAACTGATTGTATCGTATCGCATCGTATAACAATTATTGGTCTGTCTTACTCGTATCAAAGTTAGTATTCATATTTGAATTAAAACGAATATAGCAGGGTTAACTGTCAGAAATGATAAATGAACCCTTTATTTCTCACTTGCACTTGATGTATGACACCCCTTGTAGTGCACATCCATCCTCCAGACAGGCCTTCAGTAAACTGATAGGGTAGCATTTGGCAAAAAGCTTTGTTTCCGCTGAAGTGTAAACAGAAGGGCTAAGTGGGCCTCATCTGGTCTTTCACTTTGGTAGCACGCTAAATACGGGATCGCGCTACTGGATTTTAACCAGATGTCACAAAAATGCAGCGTCAAATTGAAAATGTTTTGAAGAAAGTCACTCTTGCTGACAGCTGTTCAGAGTTGTTGTTGTTCGTTTTGTAGACTTAAACCGCTGATTCACATCGACCTTTGTCTTTGGTCTTTTAGTGAGGGATGAGACAGGCAGACAGCAGGACCAGCTCCCAGCTCATCAATCACACCTGACAGCTAAAGGCTGCGTGAAACCATGGAGACAGTCTCTAGGTGTGAGGCATCCTGGGCTTGGATGGTGATTCAATTGACAATCATTTACAATGTTTACCCATTAAAAAACAAGTTCACTTTCAAAGGTCTAAATCTGTATACCATAACCCTTATGCCAACACACATGCTAATGCTAACCGTAACCTAAATGTAAGACTGTAATGTTCTTGTTTTAAATCTTTTTTACAACAGTAACTGGACAAAATGAAAGAGGTTTGTGCTATCAGCAGTCTCAAAATGCATGACAATTTAAAGTGGTTGTAAATCCATTGATTCATTGTAACAGACTGAGCTTTCATCAACAATAGAGTGTCAATTGCAATGGTGAACACACGACATACAGAAATGAAATCCTCGGAACGGACATGCCCATTGAAGTGAATGGGGACGGTGAATAAGGGAATCACTTTAATCTTCTGTGCGGTGGGGCTGTGGCTGTCAAAGATAGTTTCTGCTCACAAAGGTGTCTTTTAGTGGGGAACCTCAGAGGTGCACACAACATTTAGCCCCACCCAGACCAACCCTGGAGAAGCCCTGTAGGGCACACACATCAAAGACCCTGGAGCTCAGACCCTCCCAGGCTTACTGTGGTCTTGGCCCCGACTCTCTATTGCTTAGGAGATGGGGTGAGGGTTAAAGACAGTCAGGCAGGGGCAGAATTAAAGCACTTTGTGGGAAGGAAACGTGGTTTTGCAGAGAGAAGGGAATGAGGAGGAAAGTGAGTCAATCCAAAAACCATGAAAGAAAACCAAATCCAATTCAAAGACATTGCGAACAAACAATAGGTAATTACCTGTAATCTAAGGTTAAAGGTAAAGGTCTCATCGGCTTCTGGCAGGTTGTCATCTTTCACAGCAATGAAGATGGTCTTACTGGACTCAGTGGACAGCAGGAAGGCTGCAGCATTAATGGATTCAAAATCCCCTGTGTCCACTCCCTCAAGCTGGGGAAACAAGAAAACACTCAAACAGATTAATCACTACTGAAATGAACAAAGATTCCTGCTTCTTTTGTGTACTTTTTGCATCCATTTGACAGTGGTAAATGAAGACAGGAAAGGCACATAACAGATGGAAAGAATGTGGCACAGTAGATTAAAAGTTGGTGTGAATTTAAGATGCAGCAGGTACATGAGTTTTTCCTTTAATAGCATGCTTTGGGCTTGAGGTTTTTGACTGTTTCATCTCTTCCCAACAGCAGATAAGTACGTTTATACGTTTCAATAAGTTTCAATTTGATCCTCAGTTGCCCTTCTGTC
Source organism: Notothenia coriiceps (assembly GCF_000735185.1). Taxonomy (NCBI): domain Eukaryota; kingdom Metazoa; phylum Chordata; class Actinopteri; order Perciformes; family Nototheniidae; genus Notothenia; species Notothenia coriiceps. The sequence continues at coordinate 2,915 of NW_011361206.1, forward strand.
TATCCCCATTAGACTTCCGGGAAGGAAGCCGGATATTACACTCTTATATCAACTACCATGGCAGCTCAGGTGTAATAATCCATGTGGCAAATCTGGTAAAGGTATCAAGAAGTAAGGAAACCCCCCAACCACAATTCACAGCCCGTGAACTCTCCTTACTGGACACCAGCTGTGAGCAGCTGACACCTCATGTGGAGGTTGTAAAGCCTAAGCCAACAGTGATTTCAAAACACTTTCTAGAGACAAACTCTGCTTACTGGCCGCTGTGTGCCATAGGGAAAAAGGTCATTCATTCTGATCTTCGCTAGACATATAAAGGTGGAGGCTCCGCAACACAGCAAGGTGCTTAAAAAGAGACAAGATAGATGACTTGACAGGTTGATGAGTTTTGTTTCACGTGAGTGCATGGATGTCCTACCAGAACCAAAGCAGTCACATTGACCGGGTCTCCCACTCTCTCCACGACCAGTCGGACCACAGCTTCCTCGCTCTCGTTGACAACAAAGTCAGTCTGGCCCAGAAACCGCAGCGTGGCCGACTCAGACGCTGTGCCAGGGACGGACAGCGCCAGAATCCAACCAGCAAGCAGGAGGACAGGGAGCATTCCTGCAGAAAGAGGGGAACCATGAGCATTTTTTGTTCAATATAGATCTGGTTTTATTTCAATTTGAATCTGTTAACATGTGCTTGCCTCTTCATTTAATATGTTAGTCTACTAATCTTGATTGTGCCATTTGTCTGCACTGTTCTCTTTGTTGTTGCATTGTACATTTCCCAGCTGTGTGACTCATGAAGGATTTACATTTCTGATATTGAAGGACAAATAGACATTATGCATATATTGAAATGACTCAAAGGCCAATATGGGGCTAATTTGAGAAGTTAGATGAACTCGAAAGGCAAAAAAAAGTTAGAATTGTAATCATTCAGCGCCTAGTGTCATACATAAATACACTCCAGATTAAGATACGTGTTCCAATACTGCAGAAATGATGTCAGAAATGTATGAAAACACTAGAAACACTGACATTTAGAAATATAAAGTCAGTTTAAATTCAAATGAATGTGATCTACGGGCAGTATTGAGTGGCCAGATGTTCACATGGCCTGACTTTAGCTGGTCATTGTGGTCTGAATGATTCATAACATTATTCCATCATTTCAACAGCTGTTGTCCTCATGTGGCCATAACTGTTAAAGCAGTTGTTGTCGAATGTATTCTCTTCTGACCACATGCATTGAAAGCCAGTATAAATATAATCACTGAAGGTAGTTTCAGTATTTCAGCATCAGCCTCACTGAAACACTCTCCTCTCTCTAATTATCGTTTCTGATCTCATGCTTCCTCCAATCATCCTCGCATCTCTCCTACATCGCTCTGCCCTCCTCCCCTCATCTGTCCCCTGCTTTCCCTCATCCAGAATAATCCTAAAGCTGGATGGAGCCACTAAGACAGTTGTCATGGTTAACACAACAAAACAACACAGCATGACAGAGGGGTGGAGCCAGCTTATAGCCACATTCGACCACTATGTCCTGTCTTTCCCCTCCATGCGTCCTCTTACCCATCCCATTCATAACTCGCACCACACACTTTTGCCAACAGTATGAACACGTAAGGTCTAAATTGCTCTTAATTACAAGGTTTAAAAAGAGCATCAGCAGCTACGGTGGGTGAAGTCATGCTGTTTGGGTCTTTTTTCGAAAGCAGAAATCGTTTGGGGAAAGTTGGACATTGAAAAGAAACCATTTTTCATAATGTTCCATAGCTGTTAAATCAATCTGAGTTATTCTCAGTAGTGGCGGGTGTTTAAATAGCAACCATCCATCAATCCATCAGCCACAAGACACTGTGTCAGCATTAGAAGTTGTAGGTTGACAGATACAGTCAGAATCAATCGGGTAAAAGTGTGTTTGAGAGTTTGTGTAGAGGTGGTGTCAAGTGTGTGTCTGTGTGAATGTGTAGCACACAGGCCAGCAATGGAGAGATTCCTGGGAAATCCATCAAAAAAGGATTTAGAGCTGGTGGGGAGGCTGGACAGTGGGGGACAGAGGGTGAGGCTAAAGGGGGAAGAGGTGAGTGTGTCGCTGGACAAAGAGAATAAATCCTGTTATTCGTCCTGCTCTCTCTCCTGGGGTTGGGAACTTCTTGCACCACTGGCCAAGAGCTTGTGAGGAAAGCTATTACCCCTATCCCTGGAGCTGCCTCACACACTTAGAGCCTACACTAGTCTAGAACACACTCTACTGGGACATGGGTTACCCGAGGGTGTGAAACTTTACAGCATGCGCACACCTGCTAGTGTAATATCCACATGCCCGCTTAATTGAGGAATATTGGACAACAAGGCCAAAACATTCTATTTCAGTCATGGCAATAATACGACGGAGTATTAGGCCAAACTTAGAAAACATAAAGTTGAATAAAGTCGTAATAATACGAGAATAAAGTCATAGTTTCATAAGTGACTTGAGAAGCGGACTTGGAGGAGATTGTCTCCTTTCTGCAGGAGGAAACGGCTGGTTCTGGCCGACTACATTACATTACATTTAATTTAACTGAGGCTTTTATCCAAAGCGAAGTGCATTCGACCAACAAGATACAAACTTGAAGAAAACAGAATCATATAAGTACATCAGGTTTCATAGAGCCAAAACATTTCAAGTGCAACTCAACAGGCTTTAGATAAGCCAGTCCTTTGTTAGTATATAAGTGCTTTGTTAATAGTTCTATCGATCGAAGTGGAGTCGAAAGAAATGAGTTTTCAGTCAGCGTCGGAAGATGTGTAAGCTTTCTGCTGTCCTGATTTCAATGGGGAGCTCATTCCGATTCCACTACAAGGCTATGGTTCGACTCCTTCTGGATACAAAGCCTTGATTACAAGTCTCATCGTTTCTTGTGAAACAACAAATCCCCTTTGAACAGCTCATAGATGTAATCAACGAATGTAAATGTAATAGTCGGCCAGAACCAGCTATGTCCTCCTGCAGAAAGGAGACAAGTCCGTTTGGTTTTTTCTTCGAAATAATAGACACAGTTTCTTGCCAAACCTTTTCAAAGTTCTAATACTTATGATAATCTGATGCTGATGTGCCAAAATATTAAGTATTTCGTGATTTGAGAAACCTAAACTAAAGTACTGCTTCACAAGATGCTCCACATTCCTCATTTTATTGTAGGACGAGGCTCTTGTCTCCTTCTCAAGTCACTTATGAAACTTTAATCCATAGACTGTATATATAAAGCTTTAATCTCGTAATTATGACTTTATTCTCATATTATTACGTATTTATTCTCGAAATCTCTCAGTTTTTTTTTTTTAAATGTGGCCCTACAGTAACTCATTGACCATATCATGCACAGCTGAAGGAGTTTTACGAATTGGAAAGCCGTGGAAGGTGCGGAAAGGGAAGTTTAATATTGAAACCCACACCACAGAAGATGTGATTATGTTTATCACAGCATTCCTAGGCACCTACCTGACCAACAATAACGCACAGCAAAGGAGCTAAAGGGGGAGGGATCGTTGGATATAAGTAGGTGCTAATGAATTTTGACACAATAAACACTAATAACTTACTAGGCTACAGAAAAACGAGATTCAAGTGCCAACGTTATACAAATGACCGTTACTACAGACATGCATCCTGCTAGCTGTAGCAAACGGGGCGTGACAGAACTTCACCAGTAGCATATGTTGAGTTTGCAATAACTGACAGTAAATATTCAGCTTATGAGACAAGTTGCTGTTTCTGAACCAGAGCTGTATGTTTTGAATAACGTTAGGTTACCGCCGCACACCAAATGCTGCTACAGCTGGTTCTTTGAGCCTCCCTCTGCTAATCCTGACATCATTCATAAATCCTTTGCACTTCTTATGAGTAACCTGATTAATAATTTTATTTGGTGACTAACTATCAAACCTTATACTACAGGCTGATATTTTGAGACGTTTAGGGAACATTGGTGTGCAAAATATTAAAGGGACCAACAGTTTAGGGAAGTCTTAGCCTTCTCCAGCTTTTATGTCCTGCTGCCGCTTAAAATCACCATAATGTCGGTTTCATTTCTTTCAACAGCAGAAGGAATATAGTGTACTGCTGCCTCTTCCCTTTCTTTTCACTGGTGCCTTCATCAGTTTGACCTTGACTTGCAAGTCTCTTCAAGGCTATTCATTTTCTGGATATATATTTGTTTTTCATAGAATCTCAGTCTCTTTGTCATATTTGGCTTCTTTTTCAGAACAAAAAGTTGGGCTTCTCTATTTCTTCAGTAAATCTGCCTCAAAACCTCACTTCCAAACTCCCAAAGCATTGCCTAACATCATGTGGACCACAATCTTTGAGATGGATGATATGGTTGCGAGCATCCAACCCTCTAACATCCTAAACCCCCTCCTTAAAAATAGAGGGGTGGTCCCTTTAGCATCCACTGACCACGATGCCGCACTCTTCCAAAGAGAGTAACACAAAGCAGATGCTGTGTGGATGGCACAGGTCGTTCCTACAAGCAGCAGGGCAGTTTTTGTGCGGGCATCATGCGTTGTGCCAGCCCTGACCCCGGGGGTTAGGGGACCAATGGTCTGTCTGTCACAGCAAAAGGCATCATGGAGCGCCTGGCGCAGACCTCTGACATTGATAAGGCTGGGAGTCAGAGTCCATGGAGAGAGGTGCACAGCGGCACAGTTGCATGCATACAAACATTCACACAAGTTTGCATACGAGGAAGCATTGGCGAACTCACAGTTAGCAACTAAAATGTAGGATCTCAATGCTCAGAGAGACAGCTGGGTGACAGGCCAGGACACTGGAGAGCTCTGAAATGTCCATCAAAAATATCGCAAGGCCAAAGGAACAGAAAATGATGGCTTGGGCCAGGACTCAGGGACCAGGCGCTCCAACAAACCACAGACAGCACCACAACTGAAGAGACTTCACATTCTCAACATTTAAAACAGCTTTTATTGACATAGTCTGTGACTCTAACCTCAGACAGCTGACTTTTCTTTTATGTTACATGACTTTATTTCCTGGAACTCGCATAGCGTCAAATAAAATATGTATTTATAGTACAGGCTAAATATGTTATGCCTCTTTATCCACAACAATGAGTCATCAAATGTACGTGAAAATACGTCAACAAGCTCAAATGAAAATCAACCCCTTAGCCTGTAACAATCCAGCATCGTAATGAACAAACCATAGGTTACAAAAACCTGATTATTATATCATTAAACAATGACATTGAACCTGCTTTCAACATAACAGTTTTTGTTAATACTTCCATCAAGCTCCTTTCTTCTTTTCAATATGCCAAGTCATGTCAGATGTTGGTCCTTTGGCACAGGGAGGCTTTGTGTTTGCCAGGAAAGTTTATTAGCGCCTGGTATTGTGTTACAACAGAAGTGCCACTAAGTCCACTCGTTTCACCGGCTAAACTCAGATCAAAGCAAAAGGGAACTATGCGTTGGCAGCAAAACACACATACGCACATGCACGCACTAACACACATGTACTTCATGTAGAGTATCCCTTCAGTATCTGCTTGTAATCACTCACTCCTCTGTCTCCCTTAATAATCCACATCTTTAGTGTATCTTAACAGTTTACCTTATTCTATTTTTAATTATATTGTTACTTTCTTTTGTTGTTTCGTAATCCTATTAACCCTGTGTATGTACTCTTACCTGTCCTATCCTGTGTAGACCTTGTCTCTTATCCCTATTTCGGCTAAACCTGAATGATGGGGAATAAAGTGGCCTTATTATGCTTATTATGGTATTCCCTTCCCTGTAGTGTGTTATATAGACTTGTGTGCATGTCAATGGTCTGCAAAGGCTAAAATCCCAACGTTCTCTCAAGAAGGAGTTTCTCTCCCACACACACTCCCCCCCCGGCCTGAAACGCTTCCTGGACTCCTTTGTTTACTTCCGTAACATAATGACATCATTATGTAACACTCGCACTTCTATTGGCTGGGGCAGGGGGGACATCTCTAAGCAGTTGACCAATCGCAACAGAGCCGGCCAGCTAACCAATCAGAGCAGACTGGGCTCTGGTTTCAGACAGAGGGTGAAAAGAGGTGCAGCAGCACAGGCAGTATGAGAAAAATAAAGAGCTTTTTGAACATTACAGCATGGAGACATGTCCCAGTAGAGACACTAAATACTGATATGAACCTGAACATGGGCATAATACAGCCCCTTTAATAAAGGGTAATCTTATCTTAACTTCTTCTTGACAACTAACTCCTCCTGTATCTCTGTGATGGATAGCTCATCAACAGAGAGATATCCCAACAGGCTCAAACATGATAAGCACCCTGACCAGTCACCGGTGATAACATCAGCGCTCTTCAGCGGTGGTTTGACCTCATCACCAGTCAGCCCTTTTTAAAGGTGTTAGTAGCCTGGTTTAAAACAACAAAAACATTACATTGGATCCCTTGCAGTCACTCACACACACACTCCCTGATCTATGTGATATCCCTGTCGGAGGTGCTGAGGCGGTGTCTGGTTGCAGGGCTGCTCCTGGGGTCAGGGCTGGTGCCTCTTGGGTTTCTGCTGACAGTGGCCTCTGTGTCGTAATCTTTAGCATGAATTATTCACTGAAAGTCTAAGACTTAACAGTCAAAGGACGGTATTAAGCATGACAATGCAGGATTCACTGTATAGCATGTGCCGAAATAGTAATCCGGATGTTGACATACTGAAAGAACACATGATTATGCTGTCACAGACGGCCATGTTTCACAGTTAATTTCTGTCTGTAAGTTAAAAATATGGCTTCAATTTCCATCATGTTTTCTCTGAGAGAATCCCAAGGTAAAGTACCAGCCTCTATAATCATAGGGAATGACTTTCACTGAGAATACTCCATATGGAAGCTTTAAAAGAGGAAAGCAATACTTTTACTTCCTTTCTGGTAGCGGGCGTGTGGGATAACGGTCTGGAGAGTTTTAATCAAGGGCTTTCCCATGAGGCACCCCTTCCTTGAGGCTTCCCTGGTACTGAGACGCCCTTGGTGAAAGGCTTGTGGTTATATCTGGCAGTCAGTGACACACACACACACACACACACACACACACACACACACACACACACACACACACACACACACACACACACACACACACACTACTCTCTACTCTCTCTCTCACACTACTACTACTACT
>NW_011361206.1:10125-20765 GCF_000735185.1 Notothenia coriiceps
ATAGTAAGACCCCCCCGGAGGTCCAAGTTAATCTTAAATGTTTCCATTTTATGCTTTGTAAGTTTGTTTCGTAACGGAAGAAATTTAAATATATTTATAAAACTGACAAGTCAAATCAAGCAATCTGATTGGTCGATAGCGTTTTTGCGGACCTCTTTGATTACAGATTTGAAAACATCGTTGCTTGCTTTAAAAGTAGCACAATTCATTATGTCGAACCTTGGAGAGTATCTAGATATCCCTGCCCTAATGCCAAAGGAACTGCATTCTGAATATGTTTTGCCGTTTGATGTCTATGTCTGGACCGCTGCGTAAAAAGGAGGGTTTCTGCCCCGTTACTTCTCCGCTGCTTTCTTGTTCCAGTCTGAAAAGCAAACTGCATGCAGTTTGCTTTTCAGCCCAACTGTATACTGTTTGTCTCAGGCGCGGAGGGATACTGACTCGTTGTGAAAAGTAACTTACAATTCTACCCGTGGTATACGCTCAGTATATCACGGCTAAGAACCAATCAGATTGCTTGATTTGACTTGTCCGTTTTATAAATGTATGTATATATGTATGCATATGTACATGTGTAGACATTTGCTATTTCAAACAACCCCTGTGTACTTTTTCGTTTTTCATTTTACTTTGACTAATTTTGTTTGCTATTTCATTTGTCACTTTCGGGTCTCTAAAAATATATGATTTGAAAAACTGTACTTGTACTACTGTATAATGTGACCCCAAATAAATAAAGAATAAAAAAATAATAATACCCTGAAGTCTTCCTACCTGTTCCATCCACTTCGTATTTCTCTATCAGCTTGAGAGCTTCCTCCATGGGCACCTCCTCCCTCTGCTCGGTCAGCAGGAAGTTCAGCAGGTCTTTGCTGCTCATCTGACCCTCGGTTTGAGCGTAATTCCCGTAGATCACGTCGACCTCCTCTCGGTGCGTCAGCAGGTCGTAGAAGTGCTCGATCTCTTCGCCCTCCAAGGAGCCTGAGTTGGACGTGTCGCATTTCTGTAAGACACGATGAGACAATCAATCAACCAGACAATGGATATATGGACAATACATTAATCTGCAGGACGCAATGGCTCACCTTGAAAATCTCCGCAGCGTACGTGTCGTCCACTTCCACGTTGACCTGCCTCAGGAAGTGCTTCAGCTCCTTCAGCGTCATCTTGTTGTCTGCGTTCTTGTCTGCTTTCCGCATGCAGTTGATGATCCAACTGTCATTAAGATGTAAGGATTATACTGGAACTGATTAAAAACAATCAAGAGCTCGACAGATACAAAAAACCTGGAGGAACATGTATGCAAATGTCCCAAAGAAAGACTTAGTGAAGGATACTGCTCACTCTTCTGCTGGCGGCTCAGGTTGCGCATGTTGTGGATGATCTTGTCCAGGCCGCTGACCCACTGCTTCGCCTCCGTCCCATTGGCCGCCATCAGGTCCAGGTTTTTCTTGCTGCCCTTGAAGATGATGGAGAAGCACATTTCCTCCACACCGGGGTCGGTGTGTTTGTTGAGACCTTCAGATTGACGGCCTTTTCGGACTGACTCAATGTCATCGATGGAGACTGGAGAGAGGAAGGCGTTAATGTAGCTTAATGCAAGAAAGAAACATCAACAAAACATGTTTGTGCATCAAGGCATTACGTTGTTTTACTATGGATCACTTAATCCAGTGGTTCCCAACCTGGGGGGCGCCAAAGATCGCAGGGGGGGCGCTAGGCCTCAGATGATTTGAGGCCAAATATCATATTTAGACTTTTTTTTGTTTTTTATTTATTTTTTTTAACATATAATTGTAACGCAATACATGATTGTCACTAAAAGCCTTGTTTCTACAATACAATAAAAAATAATGATTAATTAATTTGAATAACAATTCAAGTTAGTAGCTATTAAAGGCATAAAAAGAAAGAAATGTATAATTCTTTCTTTTAATGAGAAATGTTTCTTCGCCCGTAAAGTGTCCAAACCAGGCTTTTCTAGATAAGCACATTTTTAAAAATTCCCCCCCCCCCCCGCCAATTAGTCATGTCCATGCGCCGGTTTCAGTTGGATTATTTGTCACAGTTGCTCCGATCAGATCGGTTCCTCCATTTTGTAAGATTATTTACAACTTTTGAATCCACATAACTCATCGGCCAAAAATCCGGCCTTATTTGAGCATGTGTTTTAAACGGTTTAACCTTTGTGAATTGTTTCCACTTGCGTCGTCCTTTAATTTCTTCATAACAGCCGGAATCCAAATGAATGAACTCCTGAGTCCCCAATAACCATCAAAGTCACTCCAATAGAAGCTCCTTAGTTACACTTTTCATCCTCTTTAAGCAAATCTTCAACATCATCTAGTTTGTGCATTTTTGAGACTTTGAAACTTTAATTACCGGCTGTTGGCAGCTCCCCCCCTTGTGTGTGTGTGTGTGTGTGGTTGGTGTGTGTGTGTGTGGTTGTGTGAAATGTATAATTCTTTCTTTAATAGAAATGTTTCTTCTGCCCGTAAAGTGTCCAAACCAGGCTTTTCTAGATAAGCACATTTTTAAAACATAGTCATTGTCCATGCCGCCGGTTTCAGTTGGATTATTTGTCCACAGTGCTCCGATCAGATCGGTTCCTCCATTTTGTAAGATTATTTACAACTTTCGAATCCACATAACCATCGGCCAAAATCCGGCCTTACTTTGAGCATGTGTTTTAAACGGTTTAACCTTTGTGAATTGTTTCCACTTGCGTCGTCCTTTAATTTCTTCATACCAAGCCGGAATCCAAATGAATGAATCCTGAGTCCAATAACCATCAAAGTCACTCCAATAGTAGCTCCCTTAGTTACACTTTTCATCCTCCTTTAAGCAAAATCCACTTCAACATCATCTAGGACAGTTTGTGCATTTTTGAGACTTTGAAACTTTAATTACCGCTGTTGGCAGCTCCCCCCCCTTGTGTGTGTGTGTGTGTGGGGGGCAACTTCCAACAGGAGTCATTTGGGGTGGCTCTTGGGAAAAAAGGTTGGGAACCCCTGCCCTAGAGCACCATTGTGTTCTTTCTAACCAAATCTCTCTCAGAGGGGCGTGGGGAGGGGCTCCTTATTTTCATCTAAAGTAACAGACAGAGAATCAGCACTTTTGAAACAGGGCTGAAACAGAGGGGATTATGATGCAATGATCTGTTTGGTGTTTCAGCCAATCAGAGACATGTTCTGTATATATCTGAGACCTATAATATATTGATGAAAAACAGTATAATAGGGGACCTTTAATGCATACAACCTATATGTTTCTAGTTTCATAGAAAGACTGCTGTATTAAAAAATATGTCTCTGCTCTGTTCATTTGATTGTTTTCTGTTTGAGCTGCACAGTGTGTGTCGGGCCACACAAACCACCCACCGTCCGTTCTCAGCCCGACGAGGCCGCAGCTGCCATACCCGGTCAACTCATGAGCCCATAATTGCACTTCACGTGTAGTTTCTCCCTCTGGTATTTTTAGATCAGTGAATGTTCTCGCCATACAGAGAAGTTGGGGGGAAGAAATTAAGAAACTTAATAAGCGAGTAGGGCTAAAACATACATCATTAAATCTGACAAAAAGTCTGTGTTACTCGCTTATTTTGGAGAGCAATCCCCCCGAAACAGAATTCTATTTATTTTGAGGACCAAAACAGAAAACCTACCATTAGTCCGACAAGAAGGGGAGAAAGAAGATGGCAGTGGGCTGAATTGCAGCCAAATTATGCCATTCCGCATACGGGGGTCCAGAAAACACTTGAATGAATACCTCTCTAAAGAACAAATATGCATGAGGTCAGCCCTGCAGCTATTGTCAGACGATACTTTTCAACCAGGCATTTCTCCTTCAGGGGCAAGAGGCTGCCAATCAAGTGTGCATTTTGCTGTGAAAAGGAAACAGAGAAAGGGAGAGTTCCTCCGAGGCATTGTCCACACGGCCGTGGTCGGCTGCTCTTAAGTTGAGCCAATGGCATCTTGCATCCCTAACTAAAAACAAGACTTTTTTTCTTCTTCGGCGGGGCTATAGAAGAAATACAGAAAGAGGAAAGTAGTTCCAATTGAGTAGCAACCAGTGCGTGAACAATTTGGAGAGTTCCAGTTGGAGCATTGGCTGACTGATTAGCCTGTATGACACACAGTGATGGAGGCAGACAGAAAAGCACTTTCAGGGGATTAAACAAGGTTGTGCCCTCCACAGCCTAGCAGACCAAAGGGGCCAAATTAGAAAGGGAATTACTTCATTGCATGTAACTGGTTGGGCCTGGATGAAATGCTAATTGCATTTCAAAAGAGTTCCCAAAACCGAGAGGCAAACCAGAACGGGGCGGCGTTTTCATTGGAGAAGAAGCGGGAATTTACGATTCACTGACCAGAGAATACATTTTAAGTAGCAGGCTTTTGTTCGCTCATGCTCCTTTTTGTGTTTTGTGTGCATGTCTAAAATTGCCACAGTACTCTTTTTCTTTTGTTTCTCCCACGTTTTGGCAAGCTGGCCAACTCCAAACCATCCTTTTCAGAAGCACTCCTTTTCTCACCGCTCTTGTCTATCACTCCTGATCAAGGACACGCACAACACACACATTTTCGGTACAGTAGGTGTGGGAGACCCGCTTTCAGGCATTCAACAACTAAAGTGGCAGATGGCAGGACTGAGGAGGAAGCAAATCACTGAACAAGTGCGGTCAACACACCCTGATGGTCATACAGAAAATAGTACGGAAAACTGTTGTGCTGCATATTGGTTTGATTGAGCTGGTCAATAAGATGGTGGTACTTACACAAACTAGACATGCATGTTTGCTGTCATACACTTACACAGATATTCATATCTTATCTTGCATTGAATGACATTTATATCTAATCTAAAATAAATCCCTTTCTACTGCGTCAAATAATAAAGACTTCAGAATGCCTTTTCTATGTGTCATCGAGTTATCCTGATCTTGTGAGACTCACAAAGCTATAATCTATAATGAAAGGCATCCAGAGAAAGTGGATAAATACATATTTTACAACAATAAACACACCCCACCACCTCTCCGACATGCTCTGATCTACCACCCCCACCTACTCGAGGAATTCCTTTGCCATGACCAACTACAGTACAATGAGGGGAGTGAGAGATAAACAGAGAAAGACAAGGAAAGAAAGGAAGGAAAGAAAGAGGGGCTGGTGTAAGGCGGACCGGGCAGATAAGGGGGGGTGGGGGCGCAGAGGAGTGTGTGTGTCTGGATGGAATAATAAGCTAGGCTAAATAAGGTTGAAGGGTAATGGAGAGAACTAAGGCAAGATTGATCTAAGAGTCAGTGACCTCCATCAACAGGTTTTTACACAGGCTGACAACTCTCTCTGAAACACACACACACACACACACACACACACACACACACACACACACACACCAGCGAGAGGCAATGGTGGTATTTACAAAAAAGGAGGGGTTTCAGGATGGATAGCCATGATTTCCTTCTAGCCGAACACAAAGTGTGACCCACTCAACCTGACCTGTCTAAAAGGACAGGAAGCAGGGGCCACCATGGGATGTGTTCCACGTGTCGTCCACCCAAAACATATTGGTTAGGTGTAGAACCCATGGGGATTAATGTCCGAGAAGAGGGACTCATGTGGGGGTCTGTATGTTTAAATAATGGGATCAGTGGAGAGAAACCAAAGAGTGTTTTCATTCATCAAATAAGGCTGCGGGGCAGGTTTATTGCTTCGGGATGATAAGTCATTCAATGATCAAAAACAAAAGAAAAATAATTCCTGCTTTCAACCGACCTTGGGACTTAATTTAATTTGTACAGAGTCTAGCCAAGCTAATGTGAGCCAGAGGAAACAGACTTGTTCTCTTCTATGTTTTGACACTTGATGAAAGGACGTTGCTCGGTGTGGTTCCTGATTTTCCATCCAGTTTGCAAGTTGACATAAAACATAGCAGCTTTAGTTTAACTGGATTTAAATGCAATTACAATGTAATGTAGTGCACATTAAATCAAATGGATGTTTTGACTGTTATAGATGAATTAAAATATCTCTGCTGTTCCTTTCAGTGATCATTGTTCAACATAATGGAGGAACTGCTCATGCATTATACTGCGCGCAGCGGGGAGAGTCCGGCAGAATATGAGGCCACCGGCTTCTCTAACATCACAAGAGGTCAGAGTGCGACTTAAATACTCGAGTGGAGATGCTGGGCAGCTGTGGGAGGGCATCTCATCGCCTCAACAAGATATAACAATAAGTGTGTGTGTGTGCATGTATACATGTGTGTGTACAATCATGAGAGTTGACAGCGGGGTCATGGCCGAGGGATTGCTGCGGGGGCCGAACTCTCACACTCTCGTCGGGGACAATGTGCGGGGAATCAGAGCCGCTGAGGGAGACCGCAGGATTGTTGGACATCGCTGACGGCACACCCCTCTCCTGTCTCTCCAATCCAAGGACAACAGCTACTAAAATATAATACTGTCTCCTGTGCGTCGATTGATTTCTGAAAACAAAGGTTTGAAATCGCAAAGAACATTATAAAAGACGTATTTATAGCTTGGATTTGTTCCAGGCACTAAATCTACTGTATCAAGGATTTTAGATATTATGGCAGATACACAACAGGAGGATGTGTTTTATATGTCTTTGGGGAGCAACCTGGATGTGCATTAGAAATTAGCTGATGCAACAGGAGCTTCGATTAGAGTCAGAGCACTTAAATGAATTATTTAATTATATGAGAGTGCCATCATCGTTAAATCTGAGAAAATGATTCCTTACCTGCTTATAACTTCAAAACTGTTGTGCAATACCAATGCTGCTCATGTGCAATTGTGTAGAGTTTAGTATCTGAATTGGACTTTATTCCTCATGCTGCAACCAACATATCTCTGAATATATATTTTTTAGCAATACTTATTCTATTTGCCTTTTTATCTGCACAGTCCCCTTTGCAGTCACACTGTTTTACTATTTTCATGTAGTGGGACAAATTAAAGATCTGATTTCTACCGAAAAACGTAATCAACAGCTTAGAAAAACGTTGAATAAAAATAAAAATAAAAAGGCTATATGTGCTAGTGCAAACATGTATTGTGTCCCAGCTTACATAATGCTCCTTTATGGGCTCTTTCTTTCTGTTCTAAACATATTGGGTATGATGTCTCTCTAGGTATAGAGAGTTTATAGTAACTGGATTGTTTTTTCTATATAATATTTAATGTAAAGATTTGTACATATGTTCAATTTTGTGTAGCATCTTGGAGCTAAAACTTAGTGGTTGCAAAATGGCATGCATAAATGTACGCCTAGGGATCTATTACTCAAAATGTTTTTTAGTAATAGGTGTTCCAAATCCTATGCAGGGTGCAAAGTATTTGTTGAAGTGGCCAAATGGCTTATAAATATTCAAATTGTACCACCCTCTCCAAAGATTCCCATTGTGTTTGCAGATGGTGAGGGGTGCAAATCTCCCATCCACTGGCACACTTCACCAACATTCGGCTGGTGAACGGCGCTAATGTTGTACCCTGGCTGAGGTTCATAAACCCAAATGAGCATGGAGTGAGCGCAGTCAGCTCCCAGCACAGAGTGAGGCAGCTTTAGAGGATACATCTGTTTTGCACCAAAGGATTTGTTCTACTGCATGGTACATCTAAGGGGAAATGGTCATTTGAGGGAGTAGTGGGAACGTAGGTGCAACATTGTATCCTCTCAAGGTGTGGAAATGAAAACCAGATCATAACTAATAAGAGGTGTATAGTGTGTAGGTCTATTGGTTTTCTCATCTCACATAATACAAAATGTAAACGCAGAACACTCACTGAGGGATACACAAGAAAAACCTTTTTACATTGTGTTTACCTCTAATCAAATGTTTCTCCACAGTTATTTATGTTATTTTTAAGAGGATATGGTAAGCAACAGAAAACATGTAAGAAAGCAACCAAAGAAGTTATGTTCCAACAGCGCAGATATGTCTGATGAATATCCAGTGAGTATCTACAAGGCCATTCAATTTAAGTATATAAATGTCCTTCATTCAACAGATAAAGACATTCTTAACAGCTATTGCCCCTAACAGTGATCCATGGTGCACAGATGAGCGTTGGCGGGCACAGCCTGTTGCCGGGCGGTTTAATGTATGTAGAGTTGTGCCTTCATCTTCTATTCCCCTCTATCCCCACACACTGGGAACGCGAGCCCTTCTCTTCCCCAGCTAACATCAATCTCAGCACATCAGCCATGTGCAACACTTCAGCACCTTTCATCAATGAACAGGCTCTGTTTATGGCACTGTCCCCCTTTTGTGCCGTGCAACCATTAGGGGGGTGAGACAGAAGGAGAGAGAGGCAGGCAGTAAAACAGTTTCCGCCCAGTGAATCACATTCAGACCCTCACACAGGCGACTGGGGGCTGACCCCTGCCAGGCGATGACATAAACACTGACAAACAAAGGACCTGAGCTCCGAGTGTGGATCTTATAGAACCTACATCTACAAGAACGCACCAACAGAGGGTGACCCGTGGGTTTGGCATGATGGAAATAGACATTGTAGGTGGGAGAAAACTGAAAATGTGAAAATGTAAGGCAGATTTAGCTGTTTCTATCCAAACAAAAGGGGCACGACTGTCCAACAGATTGAACAATGTCACCCTTCCATACAAAGATACATGCAAGAAACAGTGTGGAGTGAGGGCTGGCACTGAGGAAGAGCAGGTGTAAGTGCTGAATGGATACAGAAGCAGCTCCCTCCCTTCCTCCCCAGTGAGAAAAAAGGATTTAACTCTGCTGGGGCTCCACAGAGGAGGCAACAAAAGAGATTTGCAAGAGACGCACCAAGATGACATCATGTCAAATCAATTAAGATATAAGGTGGACATATTTAATTATTCAAGGACTGACAAATTGTGTAAAATATGAAGCTTGCACATCTTTACGCAAAGACGCAGCAGCACATTGAGGCTCAACTCGTTGGTTTAACAGAAACAGCACATGTGCGCAACTTTATATGTGCCAAGATTACTTGTGGCCAGAGTAAGCCTATAGATTAGCCATCGGGGCCAATATGAGAGGGTCTCCAGCTCACCATGTGTGGCAGTTGTTGTTTTATTTCCGAGGGAGAGAGAAACCCCACACAAAGCGCAGTAATCACACTGGAGATCCTGGAAGTAACCATGGAAGCATTTGTCTTCTCCTCAATGGGCTGCCCGGCCATTCATTTACTGATCGCGCTGAATCAATATTTAGGCTTTTCAATTTTATTAGCTGCTCCGAGGGGGATTCCTGGCACGATGCGAAAAGAAATTAGCAGTGGCCAAATACTTTTAATCGTTTTCTTATAGTGTTATACAATATGTCTGCTTGAGCTGTCTGGCATAATTGATGAGGAGTATCGCTACTCATGTGTTTGCTTTATTCTCAAAGCTATTAATCTAACGCCTGGAGACACCAATCATTACTGACTAAATAAATCTGTTTTGTCTCATAACCATGTGTCACAAAGCATGCTCATCTAGCTTGCAAGTGTTTCTGTGAAATTACCCAGCAAAGTTTTACTCATCGCCACATTTGTATTATTAACCGGCACTCACAATGACAAAGAGAAGCATTTCAAAAAAGCAAAATAAGATGAATAATTCCCACTTACCTGACACCTTGCTTGGACTCCTAGTCCAAAATTAAACACTATAATGTTATTGTTGAGGGTAACATCGATGAGTCCTCTTCTTCTCAAACAGCAGCCAATAACAATCTCATGTTGTAGTGTTTCCTAAAAAAACTACTGATCTCGGTGTTTCACTTCAGCAGCTCTAAAGCGTGTGTATGTCATCTAACGGGACCGGGAGAAATAACGGAGACGGAGCGGTTCCCCGGTGCGTTCAGGACCTTTTCCTCTCTCTACACACACATCACGGTCCTACTGCAGCCATGTGAGAGCTACTGCTACTGTACACACACAGAGACACACACACACACATACACACAGTTCCAACACAAAGATTAGTTTGCAGCTTCTCAGTGACTCGTCTCCCAGTCCCTGCGTAATGAGACAAGATGTATTAATCCCATTTGTCTCTGTGGGGCTCAGTGAGGTGGAGGACAGCGCCACCCTGTGTCCAGGACAGCCGTCTGCTCTCTTTTGTTGTCACTTCCCTTTGGAAAATGGCCTACTTCTGTATAAGTAACTTAAAATCGATCAAAGTTAGATAGCCCAAACACAAGTAGTTTTACGCGAAATGGCTCCTGCATCTTTGCCCGATAAGGTTGTAACATTGTTGATTTATAATAAGTAATATTATACTGTAATATTACATACTTTGTTTTAGCATATTGTTGTGTTGTTTGTTTATTATATTATAACTTAGTACTTTTTTTTAACGCATTTAAGATATGCAACACTAAGCTGTCTGTGGCTCTTTCCTGCTGTAACGCTGCAAATTTCCCCTCTGTGGTACTAATAAAGGTATTCTGATTCTGATTCTGATATTGTTGTTCGATTGATCATATAACCTACTGTTAGCGTTTTTTATTTTGTATTCTTATTTGTGCTTGTGTGAACTCTTTCACGTTGGTCTTGCAACACAATCTTGTAACATTTTATTTATACTCTCTTTCTTCTTGCTTTTTTTAAATTATTGCTTTATGAC
>NW_011361206.1:20784-22778 GCF_000735185.1 Notothenia coriiceps
TATATATATATATATTTAAGTTGCATTGTTGGAGGAGCCTCTCTAGCTACTGTGCATATGACAATAAAGCCTTTGAATCTTGCCAGTCATATCCTGTATTTCAATATTCCTGTTGCTGCTTAACATCTGCATTCCCTACATAGAGATCATACGGTTTCTTCTTTATCTTGATCATATCTTAAACATGTAGGCTACTCGATAAAGAGGACTGCAGTGTTTTAAATATACTTTAAATTACACTTGTGTTTAGGCCATTTGTTAGTTAGACTAGATGAAATAACCATGCATACCTTATTCTACTGGATTGAGGCTTTGATTTAACATGACATTTCATATTGAGTAAAAAAGAAGCACTCAGCTGATAGTAAAACGACAGCACAAGTCTTGGGGGGGGGAATAAGCGATCCTGACTTCAATCCAAAATCGTTGGACCTGTTATGGTTTCCTCGTGGCTAAGGTATCCAGCAACTAGTAGCTTGCCATTTAGCGCCATCTCTCGATTAAAAGTAAGGACGTCCTCTCAGTGGTTACGCCATTACGTCATTACGTAAACATTTTGTGGACGTGGCGTAAATTGAACAGTAACAACTCAACGGTAGCTAGCTAGCAGTTAGGACGGTATGCAAAGGTGAGACCAAAGAGAAGGGAAGTATGGATATAATCCAGGTCAACTGAATGATTGCTGTTCATCTTTTCAGGTAAAGATTATTGTTGGAGACTTACTCCAAATATATAATTCACCAACTGTGACAACGGACCATACGTTTCTAATCACAATGCACAGGGCGATGCTACTTAGCACTAGCCTAGCCTGTGTAAAGGGTTCATACTTTGCTAACTTTTCAGCAACCTGACAGTTATTTAACACGTTATTTGCCGGAGTAAACGTGTTATCTAGTTATTCCTGCTGGATAACTATATCTCCTATACTTCTGTGGGGTGAGAGACTGAGAAGTAGTATTAGCTATTTTTCATTTCCACTTTGTTATTTAAATAGTTTCTAACCTGTGGTCTTAGTCACATCAGCCTTGCAAGCTTAGCTTTTAACGACACCCCTGCGTGCTTCTAAACAAAAATAATTGCAGTTGTACATATATAGACAACATGTATGATTGTTAGCTGCTCAGCAGAGGTGGAAGAAGTATTCAATAACTGCACTTAATTGAGAATAGAAATGCCAAAGAGCAGGAACACTCTGTTACAAGTAAAAGTCATGTATTGAACATGTTACTGAAGTAAAAGTACAAACGTGTTGGCATCAAAATATCCTTAAAGTAAAAGCGTTCATTATGCAGATCGGTCCATTTAATTTATATCTTCCAAGTAACCAAAGCTACAACATAAATGTAGTGGAGTAAAAATACTGATTAGTAGTGGAGTGGAGCTCAGGTAAAGTACAAGTACCCCAAATTGTACTTAAAGGTGGGGTAGGTAAGTTTCAGAAACCGGCTCGAGATACACTTTTTGTTATATTCCATGGAATGCTCTTAACATCCCGATAGCATTGAATATATTAAGTGCTTTGACAAAAAATCCATAAAAAAATGTCATCTGTGGAACCAGTAATACTGTAAAAACTACAACCAATGGATTGCCGCCCTGTCTGTCAGCCTTCCATCTCGTGCCCTCATTGGGCGTGCCGTCATTGGGCGTGCATTGCAGCAGTACTTCAATGACTCGCCAGCAACAGGCGACAACTTTCACCATGGCAGTTAGGTTCAACATCGTCTACTGGTCGCAAAAGAAAAAATGTAACGGAGCAAATTAAGAACAAAAAGAAAGTGGAAACTAGGAGAAGTCAAACCAGAGTCAATATCGGAGTTGCTTTGGCTGTGTAGTATTGCTAACCTAGATGTGTTTAGCTTTGCCTGATATGTAACGTTACTGCAGCCTGCTCTCGCGGAGGAGGTGCTCTGTAAGGAAGTCTGAAGGAAGGGGCGGATTCTTTTTGGCTGTGTACTTTCAAATTTTAGTGCACTCGAGCCGGTTTCTGA
>NW_011361207.1:0-5852 GCF_000735185.1 Notothenia coriiceps
GTAGATAGATAGATAGATAGATAGATAGATAGATAGATAGATAGATAGATAGATAGATAGATAGGTAGATAGATAGATAGATAGATAGATAGATAGATAGATAGATAGATAGGTAGATAGATAGATAGATAGATAGATAGATAGATAGGTAGACAGATAGATAGATAGATAGATAGATAGATAGATAGATAGATAGATAGGTAGACAGATAGATAGATAGATAGATAGATAGATAGATAGATAGATAGATAGGTAGATAGATAGATAGATAGATAGATAGATAGATAGATAGATAGATAGGTAGACAGATAGATAGATAGATAGATAGATAGATAGATAGATAGATAGATAGATAGATAGATAGATAGATAGATAGATAGATAGATAGATAGATAGATAGATAGATAGGTAGATAGATAGATAGATAGATAGATAGATAGATAGATAGATAGATAGATAGATAGATAGATAGATAGATAGATAGGTAGACAGATGGATAGATAGATAGATAGATAGATAGATAGATAGATAGATAGATAGATAGATAGATAGGTAGACAGATGGATAGATAGATGGATAGATAGATAGGTAGATAGATAGATAGATAGATAGATAGATAGGTAGACAGATAGATAGATAGTTAGATAGATAGATAGGTAGATAGATAGATAGGTAGACAGATGGATGCATAGATAGATAGATAGATAGATAGATAGATAGATAGATAGATAGATAGATAGATAGATAGATAGATAGATAGATAGGTAGACAGATGGATGCATAGATAAATAGATACATATATGGATAGATAGATAAATATATAAATAACAGCTTGATGTAGAAACAAATATTTTTTTCAATCCAATTCCTCTAATGCGCTGCTGAGCGTCTCTCACTAGCATAATATGAAAGGGAGTTTATTAAAAGCTGCACTGACATTATACTGACTTCATCAATCCAAGTCAGCCTTTAATTATTTAGTGAAAGAGCCCTTTTGTGTGACAAGGAATGGGGATTTTTATCGGGCATGATTAACATGTGTTGATGTGCCTCCCTTTGTAGTGTTCGTCAGCTAGCCTCTCTCTCTGTCTGCAGAGATGCAAACATTCAGTTCATGTTGAACAAGACACAAGAAAAGAGTGGGAGCTGTGAGACATGTAATTGCCTGGTAGCTAGGCAACCCTAGAGAGCTGCTCCGGAAGACCTTGAGATGTCGCCCATAATATCGCAGGCCAGCATTACTGCTCGTAAGCTCGCTGGGACTCAGCGTTTCCCTTTTTCTAACTCCGGGAAGTGTCGGAGCAAGTTGACGATCACAATCAGAATTGTGGGGAGTGAATGAATTTTGGATAGGATTCTTAAATAGGCCACCTTGGAATCTTCCCTTTACCAGAATAAAGAATGATGCACCCATCACATCTAAAAACTAAATGTATTCAAATAAAAACTCATGCTGGTTTTAAAATCAATTGAATGTATTGATACTGTACATATGTTCCTCTCAACACTAGAGGTGGAAGAAGTCTTCAAATCCTTTATTTAAGTCAAATGTATAATACCACATTATATAAATACTTTGTAAGTAAAAGTCCTGCATTCAATATGTTACTTTAGTAAAAGTACTAAGGTATTAGCATCAAAACATACTTAAAAAACTAAAACTAAAAGTACTCATTAAAGAGGACAGCCATTGTTTGAATAATATAGATGTTATTTGACTGGATAATGATTATTGTTGCATTACAATATTTATAATTCACTAGTTGGTGTATATATATTGTATTAACAATCTTAACCTGCAAAGTAACTAACTGATCTTGTCAAAATTGTGTTGACAAGAAAGTACAATATTTGCTTCTAAATTGTAGTGGGATAGAAGTATGAAGTACTAATAATATAATAATACACTTTGTTTGTATAGCACCTTTCATGCACAAAGCAGCCCAAAGTGCTTAACAGAAAACACAACAAAAATATTAGAATAATATTAAGATGAATACAGAACAAGACAAAACATCTACAGTGTTAATATGTTAAAATAAAACATTTAAAACATTTAAATTAAAAATGTAGAATAAAAGCAAAACAGAAAAAAATACAGGAAAACATGAAACCAGTGAGAATTTAAAGTTAACCCAAATTAAAAGCCAAAATAAAAAGATAGGTTTTTAATTTGCTTTTAAACATTTCAAGGGAGTTTGCTTTTCTAAGATCCACGTAGTATTACATTGAAATACTCAAGTAAGTATTATTATTATTATTTATTTATTGATTTGTTTTGCTACCTATACGTCTTTCTGTGTCTCCGTATGCACCACATGTACCACAGTAAATTCCTCGTACATGTAAACCTACTTGGGAATAAAACCAATTCTGATTATGTAAAGTACGAGTACCTCAAAAATGACTTGAGTAAATGTTGTAGTTACCTTCCGCCACCGTTAAAGAGAAATATCTAGTCCTCGTTGAAAATCTGTTATGTCCTCGTCTCAACCTTTTAAATCTCACCTCTGTTTCATTATTCATAACTGTTTGGCTTTACAACATGGACATTTGAAACCCTGTGTTCCTGCTCATGCACAAGCGCCTGTCTTTGTGGGACTCGGTGGCAGCCAGATAAAAGCAAAGGAAAGTGATTCACCTGTGGCAAGAGGAGCCCTTTGCTTTTAGGGGTCGCTCACCCACACACGATGCGGGTTCAAAGCATCGCTACTCAGGAGTGCTAGTTCAGACAGAGGCAGAGAGAGAGATGTGTCTAAGGGAGAGGAAATGAAGAAGGGTGTTGGAGGGGAAAGGGAGAAAGAGCTGATGGGGAAGCAGTGACACAGGAATTGGAGAGAGAATAGGGCATGGAAAGTGGACAGGATAAAGGCAGGGGGAATATGAGAGGAACAGCAGTGTAGGCACTCAAGTCAAATGTTTCTCTTACATCTCGTCAGGAGAGCCTCTGAGTGGCCATGCTATTAGGTGTGTTTGTGGTCCTGAGCCTCGTCTTATCTAAAGGACGCAAGTGGCTTACGGTATACAGTACCAATCTTCTCTGCAGATGTAACAAAAACAAAATGTTAATGACTATGTGTTCATATCTTCCATGGTTTGTTTACTGTATGAAAGCAGACGTGATTTGAATGTGAAATATACAAATTGTGTAATGTGGGCTCGCACCGCTATGAATACCTGAACATGACAGTACTAGCAAATCCCCTCATTGTTGTTTTAATCATGCAAAGTATAGGTTACAGGGTATAAGCAAATTCCTGACATATAAGGAAAAATAGCATTTGAGCTTCCCCCAAATTTATTTTTAGTGTCTATATCTACGCCGGGATCCTGAGTTGTGGCTGATCCTGTTGCTGTGGTCCTGTATCCTGGATCCTCTATCCTTGACTTTGAGTCGTGGCTGAACCTGTCTCTGCGGTCCTGCCTGACTCTCATCATACTACTTCCCTGATGGCTCCCACAGGATTGTTAACATCCTCGTGGATTCATCTTCTTATAGACACATGCATTTCCAAACATTTGGACTACCTATGTTGTAAATGTATTATCTCTTCGATTTACACACGCAGAGCCGGCCCGACCCATTAAGTGACATAAGCGGCCGCTTAGGGCCCCGCAGCCACTAAGGGCGCCCTAGCAAAAAAAAAAATCTCAGTAAACCGTCGCCGTGATAAGTATGTTTAATTAATGTTGTTAATATGCCTAGATTGCTTACTCTCAAAGTCATGTATTATATTATTGAGTCACTCATAATACATTAACCATGCTTTACCTGAACCTCATCATGACACTAGAGAGGAAGGCAAGATTGTAATTTCCCGTGTTCAGTGAATGCAACAGAGGCAAGGCACCAGGCCAACCAGAGAGTTGAATGGAAATAAACATCTGTCTTATTGGCTGACAGGTACCTATCCTGTGAGCTGTGACAATGTTTAAAATAAACTGTCAGTCTCAGACTCAGAGTTTTTGAAGATGGACATAAGAACATTTGTTCTTAAAAAATACGACAATTCTCAAGTGGTGCTTCACACAACAACCCCAGAGCCAGCACTTGAGCCAGGAGAAATTACAGCTACGTTGACATTACTTTGAATCGCGGGGGTAAGCTAAACCGTTAGCAAGTAGCTATAGCTAGCCAGATATATTAAATAAACACTTTGTCATACAATCTAAATGTAATGTTTTTTAGCGTTACCTGGTGATTTCAAAGAAAGCTCTCTGGGAAATGTTGACTTACTGTTCGACATGAAGCTAGAAGCTACCTTACAGTACACAGTTGAGTCCTGAGTCCAGTTAAAGTGTTTCATAGTTAGCTTAGCTAAGCATCAACCTAGCACTGAAATATATGGATGTTATGTGACAGTATTTCTGAGAAAAAGTCAGCTGAAATGGTGGCATAGTTGCCACTGCTTTAGTATCGACAGCATGTTTGAACGTATTTGCAGCAGTAAATGTGGCTGTTTGGCCACTGACGTTGCCATAACAACACAAATGTGCAACCTCTTTTTGTCACAGATTTTTGCATGAAATTATAATTCTTCTGAATGATATTCCTATTGACAGCTAGTTTTTATCTGAACATTATGAGATGGACAGCCAGAGAGAATAAATGAAAAACAGTTATGAAATACTATATGACAAAACAAGAATACAGTTTAAGTGATTTGTAAAATATCCATAAAGAAAAAAATCTGCTTACAGTTCTGTTTCATATGGGTGTTGAGAGATGTATCCATAGATCTCTTAATTTTACTCTCAAAGTGCACCAGATTGATGCTTTTAACTTCAATATTTAAAAAAATAATCTTCCTGGGGGAGCGACCCCCGGACCCCCCTAGAGGAGGTGAGGACCCCCCTAGAGGATGTTAGGTCCACGGTGTTTACATGCTTATTTATACAATATGTGTGCTTATGCTAACATCATAATACAAAAGTTGGTTCTGTGTTGTGTGAAGTGAGAATGCGGTAGAGTGAGGGGGGCCCCCAAGCCAAAGCTCGCTTAGGGCCCCCAAAAGTCTAGGGCCGGCCCTGTACACACGGCATCTATTGCACGTCTGTCCGTCCTGGGAGAGGGATTCCTCCTCTGTTCCTCTCTCTGAGGTTTCTCCCATTTTCCCATTTAAACTGTGGGTTTTTCTCTGGAAGTTTTTCCTTGTACGATGCGATGGTCTAAGGCAGGGCTATTCAACTACACATTCAGTTGGGCCAGATTTTATAACTACAAAATTCAGCTGGGCCAGACATTCAGCGGCCTGTAAAAAGCGGGTAGTGACACATTTTAAACCAACACATATTACTGCAATGAAAAACATGCAACTTTTATTCATTGTTCATCTAACAAAGGTAGGTCAAAAAGTGCATAAAAACACAACAAATTAGCATTAATTTAACAGAATCGGAAAAAAAGTGCACGGTTGTAGCATTACATTTGTTTGCTTTAGAAGTCAAATATTCAGGTTATGTTTTTTGAACCAGGCACATCACAAAGTGCATTTACTGAATACAATAATAGCAGTCTTAATAAATGTACTCACATACAAAAAAAACAGCTAAAGAGCTCCAATGCAACACAAAGAGGTAGTACTGTGGCAATACTATTTTTTCACTTTTCAAGTAATAACAAAAAAATCATACGTTTTGGTCACATTTGACCGAGACACATTACAAAGTGCATTTAAATGAATACAGAAAGAACTGTCAAACCCTTCAGTGCACAAACCCATAACAAGGGATACGGGTAACTATATGAATGAATACTACACTACACGTCTACTATAGTAAACTAGGTGCTTACTATCACCTCATTTGTGATTTGTCATCGCTGACTTTCTCAATGGGAGAAGGAAATGTTT
>NW_011361208.1:0-1784 GCF_000735185.1 Notothenia coriiceps
CAATAACAATAATATCTTTAGTAACTAAAATGTTAAAACATTATTTAACTAACTTAATACTTTTTCTTCTTTTCTGACAAATGTCAGCTGCGTTGCCTGAGCATGAGGGTGATGGCGTGGAGGTGGCAGAGGACGAGCTGAAGGCTCTGCTCTACTCGCCTCAGGAAGGAGAGTGGGGCGCTCACACGAGAGATGAAGAGTGTGAGAGGGTCATCTTTGGCATCGACCTTCTCCTCACACTGGGTAGGCCACCGAAGGGTCGATGACAGTTTGCTTGTTACAGGAGAAGTCTGACCTTGTTCATGTTTGACCTCACTCCTGTTTGTCCACAGATGTTGCCAAGGCATTCGCATCACCTGTAAATCTGCAAGACTACCCTCTGTACTGCACTGCCGTTTCTTACCCCACTGACCTCAGCACCATCCACAAACGACTGGAGAACCGCTACTACAGGTGAAGCGGCACACAAACACAACCTATCTTCACCATTCATTCAAAGGCTTGATAATTGTGCTATTCTTCTATTCAGTCTTAGACCTGTGTCACTGTTTGACTCGTATTTAGTCAACCACATTCCTTTTTAAAAATATTTTTAAAGTCTTAGCATTTTAGTATTTTCCGAGGAAAACCCTAAAGGAAACCCGAACTATTTTAATTTTAGTTAAATATCAGCTTGTTTTTGTCATCCTAAACTCTAATTAAGTAACTTCAAGTCAACCATTGTGTGTTGCACTTGTCCTGACATGGCGCACAACACAGGACACAAAACTGCTCTATTAAAGTAAAAAAATATAATATATATTTGATATCCTTTATTCGCATTGAAAATGAAATAGAATTTGGTAATGTTTTAATGTAAAAGAAAATGACATATTTATTAACACTTGTTTGTGCGGATGTCCTTCTCTGCTGCAGGCGGATCTCTGCGTTAATGTGGGAGGTGCGCTACGTCGAACACAACGCCCGCACTTTCAACGAACCCCAGAGCCCCATTGTAGCAACTGCCAAGGTGGTGACTGACATTCTCCTGCGCTACATCGGGTAAAGCTCCACACAGCTCATGTACGATGTTACTACAATGTTTATTAGTCCTGCACATGTGTCTTATGCCTCTGTCTCTTTCAGGGACCAGAGCTGCACGGACATCTTGGATCTGTACCACAAGCTGAGGTCTGAGGTCAGCAGTGGAGGAGAAGAGGTGAGGTTTGGGTTGTGTTTTATTAGTTGTTGTTTTTTGTGAAACGTCTTTGGCTTAGGAGTCATTCAATCGGAAGGCTGGGGTTTCAATCCCCAGCCCATGCAGTCAACATGTCCTTAGGCAAGATACTTTATTCCAAATTGGCCAATGGTGGGAGAATGTTAGTCTCTCTGAGCAGTTGGCACCTTCTATGGCAACCCATGTATGAATGTGTTTAAATGCATTCACTTGTATATGTAAAAGCACATTGAGGGACCCAAAGACTGGAAAAGTGCTATTAAAAATAAGTCAACTTACCGTATTTTAATTATGGTGGCAGGTTTTTTGTAGTGTTTTATGTAGGATTAATCACAGGTTAAAAATGAATTAATCATGATTAATCACCATTCGAACTATGTCCAAAATATTCAATTTCTTTATGTATATTGTTGTGGGAATGGAAAGATAAATGAAAGAAGGCGGATATATCCATTTAACATACAGTAGGCCTATGTATGTATGTATGTATGTATGTTTATTATAACATTGTTCTGTGTGTCAAAATGAAAGACAGCCCACACACCTATCAATCATCAAACCGTGGGGT
>NW_011361209.1:0-4050 GCF_000735185.1 Notothenia coriiceps
CTCAGGACCCTCCACATCAAGGTCCCCCCCAAGGTTTCCTTTAGGGAGTGAAATGTCAACAGTTGGCAAGTTAAACTTTCCTCCTCTAACATCAGGACCCTCAAGGCTGATATCTACCTCTGGAGACTTCATCTTAGGGAGGGACATGTCACCTTTAATTTCAGGTCCTTGCATATCTACATCTCCCGCTATTTTTCCTTTTGGGAGTGAAATATCAACCTTGGGAATTTCGACATTGCCCTCTGGCAGCTTCATTTTCAGAAGTGAAACATCAAATGTAGGTGTTTTGAGTTTTCTTCCTTTTGCCTCAGGACCCTCAATACTGAGGTCAGCCTTGCCTTTGGGGAGAGACAAGTCAATGTCTGGCATGTTGATTTTTCCTCCCTTAAGCTTAGAGCCTTTGACTTTTCCTTTAGGTAGTCCAATATCATAGGATGGTATTTCAAAATTCCCATCTTTTCCAGAGTGAACATCAATGTCGATATCTCCCTTTGCTTTTCCTTTGGGAAACGAGAAGTTGATTTTTGGCATTTGAAATGTCCTACCCTTGACTTTTGGCCCTTGTAAATTCACATCTCCTTCAGGGATCTTTATTGCAGGAAGAGCGATGTCTGCAGATCGCAAGCTTAATTCACCACCTCTTCCTTCACCCTCAGCAGTGAATTTGCTTTGTGATGTTCCTGGTGGGGTTGAAATCTCAATAGTTGGCATCTTCATTTCCCCAGCCTTGTTGTCTGATCCCTTGATTTTGATGTCACCTTTCTTTGATTTAATTGTAGGGAGAGAAACCTCAACTTTCCCCTTTGGAAGAGAGATATCAACGGAGTGTCCCTCAAGTCCAATATTTCCCTCAGGCATCTTAATCTTTGGTAGTGACACATCTAAAGAAGGCGTGTTGAACTTTGTTCCTCCTTTAATATCAGGTCCTTGAATATTAACCTTTCCTTCCTTGTATTTCATCTTTGGGAGTGTTTTTTCAAAAGTTGGCAGCTTGAACTTGGCTCCACTACCAACACTGCTCTCTAACTCCATGTTGCCCCCCAAGTTTGCCGTGGGGAGGGAATAGTCAACATTAGGAAGTTTGGGGCATTCTAGGTTCAAGTCTCCTTCAGGTACCTCCACTTTTGGGAGAGAAATGTCTACAGAGGGCATATTGAATTTACCACCTTTGAATTCACTGATCCCAATGTTCAAATGCTCCTCTACGGTTCCCTTGGGAACAGAGATATCAACAGTGGGCATTTTGATCTTCCCACCTTTTATTTCAGGGCCTTCGATGTCCACCTCACCTGTCTTCATTTTAGGGATGGAGATGTCAAACGTTGGTAACTGAAATGCTCCTCCTCCTCCAACATCAGTTGTTCCAGTTTTGCCTTCAGGAAGTATCAGATCTACCATGGGTAACTTAAAGCCTTCTCCTTTAAAATGTACTTCTCCTTCTGGTGA
Source organism: Notothenia coriiceps (assembly GCF_000735185.1). Lineage (NCBI taxonomy): Eukaryota > Metazoa > Chordata > Actinopteri > Perciformes > Nototheniidae > Notothenia > Notothenia coriiceps. The sequence goes on from NW_011361209.1 coordinate 1,447, forward strand.
CTTCATCTTTGGAAGAGATATGTCAAACTCAGGCATTTTGAACTTCCCATCTCCACCAACAAAGTAATGCATATCTACATCGTCCCCCTCTGCTTCCACCTTTGGGAGAGCGATGTCAACAGAAGGTAGACCTAATTGTCCTCCACCTTCTGGACTTTCAATGTTCACATTTGATGGACCCATCTTTGGTAATGAGATGTCAACCTTTGGCCTGGAGATTTTGGGCCCTGTGAAAGTGCCCTCTACCTCATCAGGAATTCTGCATCCAGTGTCAAATTCCAAATCTACTTCAGGCCCAGAGATGTCCATGGCAGGCATTTTGATTGCTGTCTTCCCAGCTCCTTCGTACTTTGGGAGTGAAATCTTCATGTCAGACTTTCCCTTCACGTGTGGTAAAGAAATATCAAGAGAAGGCATTTCAACAGATGCAGCGTTTCCAGAGAGATCAACTTCCATCTTTGATTTTGAAATATTTGCCTCAGGGAGATTGATCTTACCACCTCCTTTGAGTTCTACTTTTGGAAGTGTAATGTCAGTTTGAGGCACATTCATACCTTTGGCTTTCACCTTAATCTCACCATCTATCTCATCCGAATGGCGTGAGAGTCTAACTTTTGGCAGTTTCAACTTTGGCATTCTTAGCTTTGCATCTCCGTTGCCTGAGTCTACATTCATTTGACCACTTGTAGCCTCTGCATCAGAGCCTCCTTTGATGTTGATCTTAGGAGCTTTGATTTTAGCCTCTCCCTTCACAGCGGGCAAAGATGCCTCAGCTTTTCCGGAAGGTAGTGCAAACTCCACATCAGGCGTATTAAGCTTAACTCCTCCCATCTCCATGTCTATGTTTTTATCTCCAGACAAACTAAACTCCACTGACAGTGGCTGGATGTTCACCCCAGGGGGCTTCAGCTCCACAGATCCAGTCTCCAATGCTGAGCCTGACTTTGTGTGTTTGCTCTTAGGGAAGTTGATTCCAAACTTGTGTCCTTTTACTTTGGTTTTCACTTTAGCTCCAGGTATCTCAGGTGGAGAGATGTTCACCTCTCCCTGGAGATGTTCTGTTTCCACTTTACCTCCTGTGATGTCCCCTGTGAGAACCTTTGTTTTCATGTGGGGAAACCTAGGAGAATGGAAGAAGAGAAGAAGAAAAAACACTGTGACATAGCACATTTTTTTAGCAAACATTCCAAAATCTTTTGTAAAGAATACTGTACTGTATAAAATAAGAATAGTCTTCCGATAATAATTTGATGATGTTTTTGAAAAAAAAACATGTATAGAATTGTGGTACCTTTGTAACTATTCTTTAGCCTCATAATGTTTCTAAACACCTACACAAGTTGGATCAGAGGGTCATTTTAACAATTTCAATATGAAAAGGACACAAACAAGGCCAACCTGATCCTCCTCTTGGCCTTCCCCTCAGCTGCTGCTCCCTCGGCTCCTTCTGCTTCAGCCTTAGTGCTCTTCCTCGGTTTGAACTTTGGGAGAGAAAACTCCACGTCTACGTCACTCATCTCCAGCGTTGTAGGCTGTCCCTCGATCACCAGCTCCTCTCTGCGCTTCTCCTTCAGCCTCTTCAGACCAAAACGCCCACCCCTCATCTTCTTGGCCTTGAACTGCTTGCTGCCCTTCACACTCTGATAAATCATAAAAGGTAAGAGGTTTCAGCCAAAGGCTTTCAAATTGAGTATGGTACTAACTATTAAGGCACTAGCTTTAGGTTGATCGATTGACAACTGAAATTGTTTGGAAAATACTTTTTTTTTAATCTAATTTGGGACTAGAAGATTGGACGAAAATGAAAATGACTCAATTGAGTTTAGAATTATAAATCAGACATACAGACTAATAATTAGGGCTGTCAACATTAACTCTCGTATTACATCTGGAAACCTTGATGTGTTCATTCTTTTTGTGCAAATGAATCATATTACCAAGTTAACCCCCAAACTTCCTCCCGCACAAATGTTTACCATGGATTACTTAGCAGAGATATGTATGTAGCCTATATAACATAATATAATTAAATACCATTTTGGCCACCTTGGCTTTGGGACCTTTGACCTCCACAATGGGAACACGAGGCCGTACGCAGATCTCTAATCCAGGGATGATCCTCTTCAGCTGGAAGCTGACCTTATATGGCTCGGCGCACTGAAGGATCTTCAGAGCGTCTTCATACTTCACGTTGTCAAAGTAGACCTTGGCACTCAGCAGCTGGTCCCCTTAACACAGAGAACATTTGAATTATTATGTCCAGTGTTCAAAATGTCCGTAGGGGAGTGGCAATGGTAGTAGCTAACCATTTGACCGTTTCATTTTACACTACAGAATGTTCACTGTAGGTGCTCATAAAGATGACAGGTACCTTCCTGGAGACTGAGATGTTTAGCAGCTGGTGAGTCTCTGAGGACATCTTTCACAAAGATCCCTCGCTGTCCTCCACCAGTCACACTGTAGCCGCTGGCTCCAGCCTCCGCCTCCGTCTCCACCACGATCTCCATGGATGGAGAGGCTTCTTCCACACACTAACACACACACACACACACACACACACACACACACACACACACACACACACACACACACACACACACACAC
>NW_011361210.1:0-5306 GCF_000735185.1 Notothenia coriiceps
TTCTCTTTCTTTCTTTTTACATTTGATACTTGAGGTTTTGTAATATATTGTTGTAAATTGTTTAATGAATGAATTGTATTTGTATTTTTTTTCCTTATCATATATCCTTGACGCTTTGGCAATATTGTTCACCTGACATTCATACCAATAAAGCATATTGAATTGAAATTGAATTGAGAGAGAGAGGGAGATAGAGAGAGAGGGAGATAGAGAGAGAGAGATAGAGAGAGAGACAAAGATAGAGATATATATATATATATATATATATATAGAGAGAGATAGATAGAGAGAGAAGGAGAGAGAGAGAGGGAGATAGAGAGAGACATAGATGGAGAGAGAGATAGATACATAGATAGAGAGAGGGAGATAGAGAGAGAGAGAGAGGGAGATAGATAAATAGATATAGAGAGAGAGAGACCCAATCTATCGCAATAGAAACCCTACATGCTGAGATATGCAAGAGCATCCTGAGAGTCCACAGGAACACCCCCAACAATGGATGCCGAGCTGAGCTAGGCCAATACCCCCTTTAAATTAGGATACAAGAGCAGTCAAATTCTACAACCACCTAAAAACCAGTGATCCCAACTCCTACCATTACAAAGCCCTCCATTGAGAGGAGTCCCCTCAACCAGCTGGTCCTGAGGCTCACCTCCTCTAACAGGACAAGGCCTCAGGACAGCCCTCACACAATCTGGCCCAACCAAATCATAGCTAAAGAAAAAGAAAATTACATCAACTATTGGACATGTACCACGAAAACCCAAAACAAACTGAGTGTGTGTGTGTGTGTGTGTGTATGTGTGTGTGTGTGTGACAGAGTAGATATTTACCTTCTGTGAGAGGCATAGTTTCCTGTGATGTGGCCCGATCCGTCACACCCTGGAGTCGGACACCTGATACACACACAGACACTCTCTTTCACTCCACATGCTAACATTATCAGCACACTTCAGGCAGAAACCACGTTTTTCTCAGTAAAAAATTAGGACTCATTGTTTTGGGTTTGATTTTTCAATATTGGACTTAACTATGATTGATTTTGAGTATTTGATAGTATTGTTAAAAGGAAGCAGGGACAGAGCTGTAGCTGCAGACTGAGTGCTCAGTGAACATGTTGGAGGTGAGAGACAGGAGAAAGCAGACATACTTTAGTTCAGCTGTGTGGGCAGCCATGAGGGTCCGAAGTGATTTATCAGCAAGAGGACAGCCTGACAGACTGGAAGATAGGTTAGAGAGAGAACGTCAGAAAACCAGACTGAGAACAGGATGTCTGAGTATGAGTGAAGGAAAGAGCCTCATCCTGCACTGGACCACAGAGCCAGGACAGGACTGGGCGTACACACACAGAGCAACTGTAGGCTACAGTGGGGGGGAGAGTAATGTGTGTGTAGAGTCAGTCATCCAGGCACAATGATGTGAGGTAAAGCTGAAAGGCTCTTTAGTTCTAATGAGTGTGAGGGTGTGTGCACATCTCATTAGAACTGAAGAGGCCACATTAGCATGGAGGTGAAACATCTTCAAATTCATTTCAGTAGTAGACTATTCGACTGGACTCCAGTCATACTACTTGGCTCTTATTAAAATTAAACAAAGTAAAAAATGCATTGTTGCAGAAATTCATACTTAGAAAAGACTTGCGCCAAAATACATTTTGGAAGAATATGTATACTAAAATGCTCCTCATGTATTGTGAGGGGGGGTGAGTGCCAGTGCTTGTTTTACTTGACTCACAACCTTAATCCCGTACATGCAGAATTTGGGGGCACAAGCAATTTCAAGAATTATGAATGTTGCTGATCTATTTGCAATATGAAATGCAAGTAGAAATTAATGTGTATAGATGATATATCATATCTGTACCAGCTGCCAGCCTCGGTGCATGGAGCGAGGCTGCAGAGCTCCGGCACAAAATAATGCTCTTATCCACCAGCTTTCCAACTTCCAACATATTGTACTTGACACAGCTGCACATTAGGAAAATCATTTTTGACCCAAAAGTAACTACACCTAAGATACCCTGACATTTAGAGTGAGTACTGGCCTTATTCAAGCTCTGTGTCCTGCAACAGGCTGATTCAGATGTGTTGAGTCATTCCATGGAGAAGGATTTAGTGGAGCTTGTAACTTTGTCATTATTTTCCAGTGTTTCAAAACAAATCAACAAACTGGCAAATGACGATCAAATGGACCAAGAACTCATCATTTCTCTATGAATGATTCCAGTCAAAATCATCAAACCTGTTGGATTGATAAATGAAACAAACTGTCCCACTAACGACTGTAAAGTGAAAAGCAGCTCTTACCTGCGATGTGATGCGTAGTTTCCAGTGATGTGTCCACTGCCGTCACAGCCGGGGGTGGGACATCTGCGGAGAGACACACTCAGATCAGAACAGGGGGCTCACACTGAACAAAACACTATAGTGTACTTCTGATGTGTTTTTAAGGATTAGCCGTCAGTAATGCTCTGCACTTGTTCTGAAATGTCTTAGCGGCGGCAGTGATGGGATAGATGTGAGACATCAGCTAACAACCCAAGACGTCAGAAGTGTAAAGTAACTAAGTACATGTACTCAAGTACTGTACTTAATTACAATTTTGAGATATTTGCACTTTACTTGAGGATTTCCATTGTATGCTACTGTGTACTTCTACTCTACTACAATTCAGAGGTACATGGTGTACTTCTACTCCACTACATGTATTTAATACCTTTAGTTACTTTACAGATGTGGATGAATGATGTGAAATATAACCAGGTGTTAAATCAGACTTTAGTTCCACCTGGAGTAAATTCACAAGCTACCCTGCAGTATACAAAGTCATTCAAACTAGCTGCACCTTTACCAGCTTTGAGAACACTTTCATGATCAATCATTTGGTCCAAGTTGTAATATGTGCATCTGTCCTTTATCAGCTGACCAGGAGCATCACACCTGCTACACAGACCAGATCTCAACAGTAACTCTTTGTGACATGATCAAAGCATAACGTTTAGAGAGCAATACTGGATAGGGTGTGTTTGATGGACTCATGAACAGGTTTCTCAGTCTATCACAATCCTCCGTGGTGAGTGGCACTTCTGAACTCTAACCAGGTTCACATCCTCAGACCAAAGGTGAGGCTCATTAGACTCCCTTTACATGGTGCTCGTTTTAATATGAATGTTCCTGACATCTCATTGAGCCAAGAAAGTATCTTATTGGAATCAGCTAACACAACATTCAATCAGAAGTGCAGTGGAGAGAAGTTATGGATGTAGTGCTAAAGTTGTGACTTACAAAAGAACTTCTTTTTTGCTGTCTTTGGGCTGAAACTTGACCTTGAAGCTGCCGGTGGTGACCTCACCAGGGTACTTCCTGTCCTCCAGGTTCTCCGGGTCCTCTTCCTCTCCATCAGATGATGTGTATGAAGGAGCCATATACTCCACCTGAAGAAAAGTAGATCAGGTTCATCTCCTCTGATCTGGCTGCATTTCCTCACAGTGTTTGATGTCTGCAAGCTTTACCTCTTCCTGGTCTTCCTCTTTGACTCCACTTGGTTTGGTGAAGTCCAGCGGCCCCTCCCATTCTGCCTGGGTGTGGCCCTGAGAAAGGGGGGCTCCGATGTGTTGAGAGGATGACGACGAGGAAGATGAAGGCTCTGGAGGCTGCACGCCATCCCTGTTGGTCCTCTTCATGCTGAGGTCCAAAGTGCCGTTCTCATCCACTTCAATGTGGGACTCCTGCAGGGTGGAGGGAGGGTCAGCAGGGTGTGTGTGTGTGTGTGTGTGTGTGTGTGTGTGTGTGTGTGTGTGTGTGTGTGTGTGTGTGTGTGTGTGTGTGTGTGTGTGTGTGTGTGTGTGTACCTTGCTGCAGGGCTCCCGGGGGGCACTGAGGGTCTCGGGCCTCTCCCAGCAGCGGGTGGACAGGTTCAGGATGGCGGTGGCTGCCATGTGGGCCGCCTCGGCGTCCTGGCTGTAGTCGTAGCTGCTGGAGGAAGAGCCGCTCTTGGAGAAGCCCCCTGACACACTGTGGCTGGGGGAGGGGGTCTTGGAGAAGGATTTAGCTGTGTGGGGACGGAGCAGAATGAATACTCCGGAGCATGAGCAGAACACTACGTGCAAGAGTTCAGCTAAGTGAGGCTAACATATAAAGTAAAATCCAGTTTGTTTTTATCCTGGAGGACTTGTTGCCGTTATGTGTGCAAATAATAATAATGTACCGGGCACAAATCAACAGATTGTCCTCTTAAATATCAATATATATCGATATCAAATATTGACGGTCTAATAAAACCAACTGCTATGCTAGTGAATTAATCTATCAGCACGAGGGAAGTTCCATCATCCTGGAAGGTGGCCATGGTGACACCGATTTTTAAATCTGGGGATAAGGCAATGATGTCTAATTACAAACCAATCAGCATCCTTCCCTGTGTCTCTAAGGTAGCGAGTCAAAACTAATCACCAAACATTTAGACAAAGGTTTCGCTCCATTCCACCCAATGCTGTTTGGTTTCCGTGCTCACCACTCCACTGAGACAGCTAACTGTGTCTTTGTGGAAAAGGTTAAATGTATGTTGGACACAAGCCCATATGTAGGTGCTGTCTTCCTTGATCTCAGGAAGGCTTTTGATACTGTTGACCACCAAGTTCTCCTACAGAGCTGACTCATTTCCATTTCTCTGCAGTTTCGATACATTGGTTAAAGTCTTACTTATCGAACAGAAAACTGTGGGGGTTCCACAAGGTTCCATTCTTGGACCATTACTGTTTTCTCTTTGCATTAATGACTTGCCTAATGTATGTCCTGAGTTGAATGTGCAAATGTATGCCAATGATGCGGTCATCTTTGTACAAGGGAAAAACACTGAAATTATCTCATCCTGTCTCTCAAAGGTTCAACACTGGCAAGGTTCAACACTGGCTGAACAACATTTGCTTACAGTTAAATGCAAAAAAAAACAGTATGCATGATGTTCAGTAAACGACCAGTCAAAATCGAAGGATCCAATGTGTTTTAAACGGCTGCTGCAAAGTCATACCTCCACTGCATGATTCTATCCCACATTGAATACTGTTTGACAAACTGGTCGTTTGCTTGTGCCACAAACCTGAAACCAATAGAACAGCTGTACAAGAGAGCTATCAAGGTGTTTGACAGAAAGCTTTACTCATACCACCACTGTACCATCCTTGAAAAACACAATTTCTTGAGTTTTGAACATTTTAGGTCTTTTAAAAGTATGTGCTTTTTTTATAAATGTTTACATGGACTAACCGCAGCCGTGGTCCACCGCAGACGGTGTGTGTGTGTGTACCT
>NW_011361211.1:0-1490 GCF_000735185.1 Notothenia coriiceps
AACTATTCTAATTTTTTGAGATAGGATTTTTGAGTTTTCTTAAGCTGTATGCCATAATCAGCAATATTAAAATAATAAAAGGCTTGCAATATTTCAGTTGATTTGTAATGAATCCAGAATGTATGACATTTTTGTTTTTTTAATTGCATTACAGAAAATAAAGAACTTTATCACAATATTCTAATTTTCTGAGACAGTCCTGTATATAATTGAAACTCTGGACTAATAACGTTTTTTCCGTGGTTGTTTCTGGTAAAGAGAACCTGTTGTCAGTCCCATCGTTGCCATTATTATTAAGTGCATTAAAAAAATGACGTGTTCTTTAATCTGACACTGCAGCCTTTTCAAGTATTTGCTGTTCCAAGAGCTACTCAGCGCAAAGTGCTACACGCATCCATAATGTCAGACAATTATCATTTCCTAACCTGTGATTATCTGTCTGACACTTTACAGGCTAAAAGCCATCAGGCTTTAACATTTCCAGTGAAATTGATTATAGAAAGAAACTTTTGGATAGTCTGCTGCAGCCACATAATCAGGCTGACACTATCTCTGTGTCGGTTGTTTTTGCAGCAGTTACCTCAGTAAAAGGATTGTTGTCCTTTTCTAAACTTTTCCTTCCTTCTTCTTCTTCTCATGTGCCAATCACACAGGCAGAGCCGGTGGATGAGAGTTCAGTGAAGAAAATGATCCTGACCTTTGAGAAAAGGTCGTACAAAAACCAGGAGCTGAGGATTAAGTTTCCAGACAACCCAGAGAAGTAAGCCCATTACAGACAAAGCTTTGCCGTCTTTGTCATATATAACATATATTTAACATGGATTACTTTTGAATTAAATACAACTTTCATGTGGATTTATTAAAGACAATTTTTGCGAATGCTATTACACATTTTCTGGTAAATGTATTCAGTATGCCTCACTGTAACCCACGTATATAAAAGAGCAACACTTAAAGGTGGGGTGGGTAATTTTGGAGAAACCAGCTCGAGTGCACTAGAATTTGAAAATACACAGCCGGAACAAATCTGCCACTTCCTTACAGAGCCCCTCCTCCAACACACACGAACGCGAACATGACCAATGAGGGCACGAGATAAGTTTGTGCACAGATGGAAGGCTGACAGGCAGGTAGGCCATCCAGTTATTTTAGCCGGGCCAGCTAAAATTATTGGTCGTGCTTTTTACAGTACTACGGCTTCCACAGATGACATTTTTTATGGATTTTTTGTCAAAGCACTTAAGATATTCATTGCTATCGGGATGTTAAGAGCATTCCATGGAATATAACAAAAAGTGTATCTCGAGCCGGTTTCTCAAACTTACCTATCCCACCTTCAATAACACAATTGATCTACTGCACTTTGAGTGAAATGGTAACTAGGGATGCCAGTGATTATTCAATTTTTCGAATATTCGTTACAGTCTCCATAATCGAAAATTATTTTTAAAATTTGATTTGACTTATATATTTTTTTATTATTATTTATG
>NW_011361212.1:0-5206 GCF_000735185.1 Notothenia coriiceps
TCCTCGCCAGCGTACCACCGTGCTTCTCCGCACCTCCGCTGGTGATAAACCCTGGCCCTGGATTAAGTGGACATCTTATCCCACTTTTTTTGGTTAATAAACCTTTTTTACCACATAAACTCTGTCTCCTCGTCCTGGTGTTCAGCATTGTGAGTTCAATCCTGTAAGCTCGTGGAGAGCGTAACACTTTGTATATCAAACAAAATCTAAACCATGCTTTGAATATGCATTTCTCCTGCAGACACTGGCCAATTCAGCCTCCTCTTTAAAGAGTTTTGGATATCAGATAGCTAGCGAGACTCTTCTTGTCCAGCACAAAAGTTGTTTTTATTTTTACATGTGCAGATTTGTGTTAATAGTCACAGTGACAGCGTGCTGATTCCCGACTCCACCCAAGTGACCGGCTGAGGAAAGTGCAGTCAGTGCTGCCGTGGACACAATAATGCAAAACAGAAAACTGGCAATAGAAAGTCATCAGAGCAGTCACACTGACTATACAATATGTTAGTCGTTCAGTACTTGGCTTAGGTTGCATATTTTTTTCTTCCAAAAAGTAAATTGTTGTTCTGGCTTTTGCATTTCAGTTTGTCCCAAAGTAGCTATTCTCTGCATCACACTTCTCCCTCGGCTCACAACATATCTCCACTCTGCATCGTAGCCTACTGATATCTGCTGATGCCAACCATATACATCTCCATTTTCTTTCTAACTAAATTTGAGTTTACGCAATAATTAGGGGCAATTACAGGAAAAGGACAGGATAAAAACAGGAAATTGTCATTTTACTACTGTTCATACTGGCAATTGCCGTTTCAACTTTTTCCCTTTTAAGCTATTTCACTTGATTTAAAGGACTATTTCGACAATTTAGTGTTGCACGAAATTGAAAAAATATAAGCAGCAGATGCAGAGATATTCTACCTTTGATGCTTGCTTGGTATTCCTATTTTTTTTTAAATTTGTTTAAAAAATAACAACGTAAAAACATGAAGTAAGTGGTATAAAATCAGCGAGGAGATATTACAGATAGGTATATCATTTGATGGTTTTCATGTTGAACATTTATATATATCTAATGTTGCAATTGCAGGATTTAAAGCTTTAGATTTCGTAGTTCAAATATTTTCTCCCGTGTCGACAGCTCAACGGAAGTCGAGCTTTCAAACCTCCATCATATCTGGGACATTTGCTGGATGAAGGCCAATGTCAGCAAAGGGAGATATTATAAAGACTTCTGCAGCTAGCTGTAGTAAAAAAAAAAAATCGCCCACCATCTCTCTTCATGCAATTTGAGCAGGTCGCCCACCCTGCAGAGGAACTCTTTCATGAATGCATCTCAACAGAAGTAGTAGTAGTAGATTGCTGAAGCAGACGGCATGTTAAACACAGGTCACACCAAGAAGTCAGAGCGGAGGAGGTTTTTTCCTATCCCAGAATTCCTCACAACCCACTCACACATCCTACAGTGACAGCCATCGAGTTCAGCTGACAGGGGGGGAAAGTGTAGAAGAGGGTTTGAAAGGGATGACAGAGTTGTATCCTCCCTTAGGAAAATATTTACATACAGAGAAAAAGGAAAAAATGGAGGAGGAGACGGTTTAATGGGTTAATAAATGGGTTGTGTAAAGTAATTAGTTCATGTATTGGTGCTAATTGTTCTGGGAAATTACAGTGATGTTAAAAATGGCGAACAATTATTTCTATTGTCTCTAAAACAAGACCCAAATTGTTGTTTTCACATGCTCTGCCGGGGGGAAAGAGAGGAATACAAAAACAAACAAAGGAATAAATGAGTGATGATGTCTCCCAGCTTTGAGACCCCTCGGGAGCCGCTCACCAATCCTTAATTCCATCTCCCAAAAAAGACTTTCCTATTTTTACCCGGCGCTGCGATGATCCCCAGAGGGAAAGCACCCGCTCCGGGCCGTTTGGTTTTCCCGCAGATATGTCGTCCCTCAAGAAAAACCCAAAATAAACACGCGGAAAACCACAAGGATAAATTTGGCTGCTTGTGCGGAAAAGCTTGGAGACTCCGTGATTGCGCTCTCACATACTTCTTCTATAAAAAAAGAGAAAGAAGAAAGATAGCTGGGAGGCAGCGAGTCAGAGATGAGGGGAATAAACACAGGAATTGAGAAAGTTGGGAACAGATGGATGACATAAAAAAGAAAACAGGGGCTGATGGGGGAACGTGAGGACTCCTGTCAAAAGTTTGCAACACAAGTATACACTGGGAAAGTACACATTTTAAAAACGATCAAAAATAATAAAGTCTGATGTCCTTTGGGAACTGCTCTGAGGCTGAAACCCATGAACATCACATAATGTGTCTTATATTGATTAGTTCAATTTGTGACCCTGCAAAAGGTTAATCTTTCAATACTGGTGCCAGAACACGATCTGTTTCCTCATTTCATCGGATTAATTCCTTCGCCCGTTTCTGGAAAACTGAAGAAAGGTGTTTCATATAAAAATAAAAAAAAAGCCCTCCTGCAGTGTATTTCTGAATTCCTGTTTATGACCTTTGATCTGCTGTAAATGTGCCTTGGCAGGAAATCACCACAATGACACACATATGAGGGGATTTAGGACAAGAGGAAGAGCTGGGATGAATTTGTGATTCACAAACAAAACGTTGGTTGGAACTGAATGTCGATGGTGTGAGAGTTGAAGGATGGAAGCACTCAACTGAGGAAAAAGAGAAAATAACGACATTTTGGTAAGTAAAAAAATATGTTTACTGTATGGTATGAATTCCTCCATCTGTCAGCTCCACCCAGAACTTGAACTTCTCTACCCAAGAGAGCCACATGTAGCTTAATGCCAGACCGCTTAAACTGCAGGCAGAGGAATGAAGCGCTATACTGAACAAATCATACTAAAAACAGATTAAATTGATATGTTGTGTAAATATGTTTTGATATCCTAAACCAAAGTTGATACTTTCACTGTGCTGAGGAAAGTTTTTAGATTTTAGAATGGGGAAAGGCGTAAGAATCAATGGAGAAAGCACCAGGATTTACAGTCAAACTATATCTTTATCAACTAGTATTTGAACTTCTGGGAACCTATTAATGTTCCCTGTTGGACACCAAGTTCATGTTTAGAGCAAGTAGATAAGGCCTAAAGCAAGAAGATGATAATCTTATCATCTAAAGTGAATCAATAATCTTTTTTTACATCATGGTTAGTGACACGTAGACACATGTAGAGCAGGGGGGAACAGATGTTTATTCTTATCTGGACCTTACTGGACCAACGCATCATCAGACTGTTTGGTTTCCTCACTGACTTTATCTCCCCTTGTGAGTCACAGGATTGAAGCTGAAGACCCTCATGGTATGATATGTAGGGTAGAAATGATGTAATAAATCAAGAGGAAAACATTAAATATAATTCTCATCTTTACGAAAATGTAGTGTTTTTGCATAGCCTCACATCATTTTAAGTAACTACTGTATATCAAAGTTATTAAAGAGCAATAGAACAGAAAGATGATGACCTCAGGGGCCGAACATTTTTAACTATTGGGAGGCAACAAAAACCGCAGTTCCTCAAATGACCACTTGAGGTTGACTCGAGAACCTTGCGTTAAAATACTCACCTATGGAAAAGAAACCATTCACATTTTTTGGTTCCACTTCAATCCAAGTTGCTAGCAAGCTGAACCGACACTAGAAGGTTGAGTCAGAACAAGGCAGAACACGGATTGGTCGGAGGGAATCGTAACTTTGCAACGTACTGTAGGATATCCTGCATAAATGGCCATTTGTCAAGTGCACAGCTATCGTTAATAGCGACCTCTTTCTTTTCATATAAACAAGGACTTTGAAAAAATTGGCAGCCTGCAGAACTACATTCAAGATTCAAAGATGTGTTGTCATGTCATATCCACAAATACGGTGTAGTTATGCAATGAATGAAAACTTAGGTCACAGGTTCCTCAACAGTGCAATTACAAGACAAAATAAATAAATAATAAAGATAGTGCAAGTTCAGGTGTTTAACAGTCTTATGGCCTGTGGGATGAAACTGTCCCTGAGTCTGGTGGTTTTAGTCCGGATGCAGCGGTACCGCCTGCCAGACGGCAGCAGACATAACAGTTTGTGGCTGGGCGGGTAGTGGGGGTCTTTGATCATCCTGAGGGCTTTCTTCCTGAGCCGCTGGGAGTAGAGGTCCTCCGTGGATGGCAGCTCCATCCTGGTGATGTGCTGTGCAGTTTTCACCACCCTCTGTAAAGCCTTACGATTGAGGGCGGTGCAGCTGCCGTACCAGGCCGTGATGCAGCCGGTCAACTACATGTAAACTAGAGTCAACAAAGTAGAGGTGTTTGATGAAAGGATTCAGAGAACCATTAAAGATGACGTCACAGCGGTTTCACATTCATTTTGGCAGGTGAGAATCCCGCCTATACTGTATCAATAGCGACCCACATTTCTTTGTATCTAATTGGCCCAGTTTTTTAAACAATGACAGCCTACAAAACTATGACCTCCTGTTGTGTTCGGGTCAAATCTGACCGATTTACTACTTTCATCAATTATAACTTTTTTGTTCTCATTCATAACACTCCGTTCGATGTCTCACTATGGGATGCGCCTCATCCGCGGAGCAAACAGAAGCATCAATCTCATTACGCCAATCCTGATTGGCAGGTGATCTTGACGTCAGCGTCAGGGAATCCACCCCCTATAAGTAGCTTGCGCTACGCCGCATGCGTCATTCAAACACCTCTTCTCGCTTCAGAGCACATCTCTATATTGGTAGCCGGGCTAGCTCACACAGTCCACAGACGGAACCAAGCTAACCAAGCTAACTTCGGTCGACGGGCGCTCGCCGGCTACTTTTATATATACTTCTGCAAGAAGACTGTCGGTACTAACATACCAGTTAGTACCACATTCGACCTCACCTTTTTTATTTTCTCCGGAAATCGAAAGGTAAGGTTTTGACTTTAAGCTAGCAGCACACCACGTTGCTAGCTTGTCTCCCTCGCTATCGACACCACGACGGCGAGGACTTTTTTTCTTCTCTTCTCACACCAGAGAAGAAAGGAATTATATGACTATTAACACACCAGTTAACACCTGGAAATAAATCTACACTGTCGCTTTTCTCCGGATTAAGGACGGGTTGGAAGATTTTTTCCTCTGCAACTTTCCTGTTGAGAGCGGGCCCTCTCCACGCCGTCACCACGGCGGGCAAG
>NW_011361213.1:0-6454 GCF_000735185.1 Notothenia coriiceps
AGCTAGACCATATTGGCGCGTTCTGGAAAGTGAGAGAGTAAGCTACTACGGAGTCCCTTAAAGCAAAACAAATCTGCGGAGTCTAGAAATGTTTTTAAATCGCGATTTTTCGGTTCAGCCATTTCACAAACCGTAGGAAAGTAAAAATGCAAATTAATCGTTAAAACCGAAAAAATCGCCCAGCCCTACCCCTACTATACATTTCTAACATAAAACTTTGCGGGGGTACTCAACATGTCCAGGTTGACTAAGCTGGCAACTAAACGATAAGGCACTATTAAAAAAAGGCATACAGTTTGTACTGTTTAACTAATAAATGAGTGAAATACCTTCTTCTGTTCTGGAGTCAGCATTCTCCACTGCCCGGCGATCTTCCTGATGATTTCAGATGGTTTGATACCTGAAGGCAACAATTGTAAATGTGATCATTAGACTCTCAGACTGATCAAGTCCAGCCGTTTGCTATGAGATAACATTTGTATTTGTTTTTATGAAGCTTCCTTCACACTGCTTGTTGTGCCAAGCACCACTAGTTTGTGAAATCAATAACTTAGGCTGCCTTTTTTTTTTAAAGTAGCAAGTGTTGCAGATTTACCTGGGAAGTGTCTGGTTATGTCTGGCCGCTGTTGTAAAACAAATCTCAGATATCCGTTTTCTGGCTTCTTTGGCGGTCCGCTGGCCTGAGAGCTCAGATATTTCACTGGAGTGTTATATGTCGCTGAGAGGACACTGGAGCACCTACAGCATGAGCCAAACACACAAACATAAATATAATGCAATGCAGAAAATATCGTAGCACACATTTGTTTTAATAGAGGGAACACCATTCACAAATCTGGCCATTTAGTGGTACTTCAATGGTGACTAGTCCGGAGTAACCAAGTAAGATACCACAGTACAGTAAACACTTTTATTTAAATTACAGTAAATGACACATAAAGAAGTCTCCTTAGGCCTCTGGAAGTAGCAAGGGATGAAACATCTTTTTACATTAGTTCTTGACATTTCTAAGACTTATTTGAATTAAGTTAAATAATTCCTCAAAGAAATTAAACTATGCAAGCAATATCTTGTTTATTTAAATACTGTCAGTCATGCACAACCCGCTAAATATTTACAAAACTGCATCTTTTAAGATCTGCACTGCTTTCCACTCTTTGTAAAATACTGCAAATATTTTATTATTTTGAGTATTATGTCATATTATATATTATTATATTGAATAATTATTCCTCTATTTTAATGTTATAATAGTCTTATTTTGTGGTGGTTTTTCTTACAATGATATCTTCTTTAACTGCATGTATGTATGTATGCAACATATACACCAAGGCAAACTGCTCGTATGTGTTAATAAACCCGTTTCTGATGGTGATCTGTGTTAAAGGCAATGACTGATACTCTATTAGAAAAGCACCAGACAGCATTAAACTGCAAGAGGATTAAAATGGGGTCAGAAGTTCAAACTCCTCTAGCCCTCACCTAAACACACGTGCTTTACTTTCGATGTAATAAATATATTATGAATGTTGCTTACTAGCTGTTATTCCTTTTTAATCACATAAAAGGCCCTAAATGCTTGTAAAATACATCCAAAAGTGTCTGAGTCAATAACAACATTAGTTATGACTTAGTAACTTAAGATGATAAAGTATTTTTTGATTTAACAGTAACATATGCTAGTCATAAGTCCAAAACACATTTCAGTAAAAGTATCCAAAGTGATTTAATGACCTTAACATGCTTACAGCCAAAATGAAAGCTAAAGCTAGCAAGCCTTTGCTTCGACTTGAGCTAATGCCAGCTAACACCGTAGTGACTTCAGGATAGCTACCTTGCCAGAGTGCTTGTGCAGGAGAACACACTGAAGGACTTAGCCAGCCAGCTAGCACCTGCAGTCATTAA
The DNA here is from genome assembly GCF_000735185.1 of Notothenia coriiceps. Taxonomy (NCBI): domain Eukaryota; kingdom Metazoa; phylum Chordata; class Actinopteri; order Perciformes; family Nototheniidae; genus Notothenia; species Notothenia coriiceps. The sequence continues at coordinate 1,906 of NW_011361213.1, forward strand.
GCCGAACGGAGCCATGTTGCTGTCAAGGATGTTACGCTAATGAATGGAAGACACACTATTGTCCCTAAAAAGCAGCGTGTTATTATATTCACACTAGTTTTTAATTGTAGCCGAGCGTCTTCCTTCCCTCCTTGTTGACATGCATGGGCTACAAAAGGCGCCTTCTGTCACCCCGGTGGATTGTGGGAAAGGTCAAAGTAATTCAGCCGGATGTGGATATGATGTGCAGCATGTAGCAGCTCCGAAGATGTTCTCTAATAAGGAACCCTTTCCTTAAACGGCATAGTGCATGCGACAGCGTGGTTTTAAATATGAATACCTATTTACAGACTCTTAGGAAGCCTAATTATCTTTACACTGTGCCAGAAATGGAAGAAGTACTCATATCTTGTACTTGAGTAAGAGTAACAATACTACATCGTAAAAGTACTTTGTTAGAAGTAAAAGTCTTGCATTCAAATTTGTACTCAAGTAAAAGCACAAAAGTGTTGACATCAAAATATACTCAAGTACAAAAACTCAAACTACTAATTGTTCAGTATTGCCCATATATGATTTCAAAATATTACATTTTAGTATTATAATTATTATGTATTAAGTCAATATTGCACTTGGTAAAGGTGGGGAATATTTAAATGACTAGATATAGCCTATGGATAGCTTAACCTATAATAGTAGATAATGATTTATTGCTTCATAATTTAGAATATAAAATTCTATATTATTAATCCATACCTGGAAAGTAGCTAGTTTTCTACAAAAAAAAGTGAAAAATGTAACATAACATGAAAATGCTCAATTGAAATACAAGTACCTCAAAATTGTACTTAAGTAAAGCACTTGGGTAAGTGTACTTATATTAGTAACTTTCTACCACTGCATTCTGTTAATCTTATTATCATTATGTTTATCTTGTCCTATTTCCTATATCTTTTCCTTGTAGCATTATTTCTAATGGACTATTTAGTCTTTTTATTTTATGTTCTAATGATTGTATAGTTCAAAGAGGTTCAAAGAGACTTTTCTAAACTGTCATTGCTAAAACTAAGCTGTGCATATGACATAAAGATTTATAATCCTTTAATCCAATCATTGTCTATGCCACATGTACATAGGCAAGGTCATTAAACAATGTAATAATAATCTTTATGTAATACTACAATATCAATAATTGTCAATCTAAAAATTATAGCAACCTTTCTCATACAAAATTGCAGTTTAGTTCAACTTTATTTAACTGATATTTGACTGTTAAGAAGAATGAAATATAATGAATCATGTTTAATGTATATCACTGATGTTATTATAATGGTTACTGTTGCACACAAAACATTTGATATACTATATTAGATATTTCTGAATGATTATCAAATGATTTATAAACCTTTTAAATGTTAAACCTTTGCAAATTTTAGGCCCATCTCCCAGCTACCATTTTTATCTAAAGCCCTGGAGCGAGTACTCTACTCCCAGCTGCAGTCTTTTTTAACCACACATGGAATCCATGAAAAGTTTCAGTCTGGCTTCAAACCCATGCACAGCACTGAAACAGCCCTTTTAAGAGTTTTTAATGATCTGCTCCTAGCCGCCGACTCAGGTAGCCTGACGTTTCCCTGTGTTTGATTTTTATATTTGCTGTTGTAATTTATTGTCTTCTGTTTGTGACTGTAGTAATGTGTTATTTATTATTTGCATGTACAGCACTTTGGCTCGGCCAAAAATCGTTTTTTAAATATGCTATATAAATAAAACCTGATTTGATTTGAACAAATGAAAACACAAATGGAGCAAATACTTTTTACAATTTGTTGATGATTATTAAACTGTGCATTATTTGGATGGCTGTAATGTTAAAACTTATAATACCTTTAAATGTTTATAAATACTTATAGCATCTCTATACATTGAGATTGGTCAAAGGTAAATATTAGTTATCTGATCTATTTAAGGATTTAATGTTTAAATAAGTTAGTCAGGTTATCATTAACAAATACTTAACACAGAATCTAAACTGTTATTAGTAATGATCTTTTCTTTTTGCTAGAAGATACAACACTGAATTTGGAATACAGATGTACTTTTGGGAATATGCACCATAAAAACATAGCAATGGTAACAATAAATGTATAATACCTTCACACATCACATTAAGCTCAGTGATCCAAACCATAAAGTCGGGATAAAAACGGTACCTTTCTTTAATTCAGTACAAAAGGTGCCACACAGGCCTCAAAGACACAAGTGAGACTATTTACACAGGAACAAACAAATACATTTTCAACACTTTTATAGCATAGATGGATATATAGATGAACACATGTAACCCTTTATTACAGGTCAGTCAGTGGATTCAAATCTCTTCTTTGTTCCTGTGTAAAACCAACCAAAAAGCCAACGTCACTTCTACTCTCAGGGGAAAAGAGGACATCATTTGAATGACAGATTTACATAGTGATAACTCTAATTTAAATGAAATATCCAAGACGATTTTAATGCTATACAATTAGTAATACGTGACTTGTAATTTCTCCTGTTTTCAGGGAAACAGTACATTGTTTCATTCCACTTCGTCTGCTACAAGATGCAAAAAAAATAAAAAATAAACCTTGATCACCCACTACATGACATGTCTCAGAATGTTGGGCTCACATATTTGGCATTCACCCATCCACATTTCCATGGTTGGGGGTTTCCTGCAGCTGATGCTGCAGCAGGGACTGAACGTGGGCTATTCCTCTCCAGGAGCAGCTAGCATGTATGGTACTCAATCACTCGGCTCCTCTGGGAAAAAAGGCTTCTCGCTGAATGGCATCTGTTGGGATTTAAATCCTACAATCTACTAGTCTTACTTCAAAAATGAAGAATGCAATTTGTAATAACTTGAGTTATAAATAAAAATTCCTTGATGCAAGAACAACATGCTTCTTGGAAACATCATCGTCCATATAGCGACCGCAGGGAATCATTCTCTTCTGCTTCCTTTCAAAAACAATCAATGTACATGTCATGGATTAATGATATTGTTAATGACAGTTCAGTTTGATGGAAGTTACCTAGGATTACTTAATGATTCCATACTATAATGTACAGTGTGTTGTGACTTTTAAAAAAAAAAGGAAGGAAAAAGGAAAATTCTCAGCATGTTTTCTTCTTTTTTTCTTTACATGGCGTACTTTTGGGTCCAATCTTTTGCTAGTTTGTTGTATCTGAGGAGAGAAAAGACGAGAGTGGATGATTGGACAACAGGTCAACACATGTCACATGATTGATATCAGAGGACGTCTCGTTGACACTCACTTGTCTTTGTCGTTCTTGTACATGTGTGCTATATCTGGAACTAAGGGGTCATCTGGGTTCGGATCACACAGCAATGAACATATGGACAATAAAACTGCAATGAAAAGGAATACCAATTAACTTTGATAATTCAAGTTAAAAAAAGTTCATTGTTTTCCTTGTAAACACCTTCATTTAGATTTTGTTCATTATTTAAACATACCGTAAATACATATTGCAGCATACTACCTTATAGGATATATGAGAGAGTACACTCTGTTTATATGTTTACTTGTAGATTGGTATATTCTAAATTATTCACATTTATTGCGTATATTTTATAGTGTTTAGATACTCCTTTGAAAATCTATATTTTTTACTGAGAATATGTAATTATGTTTTTTAAAATGTGTAATGTTTACCTTTATTATATTTGTATTTAATTCTATTTTGAAGACATTTTGTAATTCTTGTTGATTGACTTTCAAAATTCTGCAGAGACCGATTTCCCAACTTGGGATAAACAAAGTATTACTATCTTAAAGCAAATATATTTTACAAATGTATTATGCATGTTGTATTTGTTCTTATTTGTGCACGGCAATATTGTATGTCATTTCAGTCTTGCCAATAAAGCTTTTTGAAATTTGGATTACAGGATATTATTACATTCATTTAGTAATATAGATAGGCCCTGCTGGAAAGCACCAACACTGCTTTTAAAAAACTGCCAAGGCACACNAAAAAAAAAAGTACAATTTAATAGGTTCATTATTTTTCCTTTTACAGACAAAAATAAAATAAAACACTGATAACATAAAAAACACAAGACATTAGATAAAGTGGATAGCACAGTGCTGTTGGAGTCGTAGTTACCTTTAGACACTGTAAGTGCTGGAGACCACTGGGACCGTAGAATGTCCAAACAGATACTCCCGTTGCTGTTTATATTTGGGTGATAAATCTTTGTTGTAAATGCTACCTGTAAAAAGATAAGAGATATACATTATAAATCCTATAATGTACAACTTATCAGGTGTTATGGTTTACATCATTTAGGTCAGTGGTTCCCAACCTGGGGGGCGCGCCCCCAAAGATTGCAGGGGGGGTGCCAGGCCTCAGATGATTTGAGGCCAAATATCATATTTTAGACTTTTCTTTTACATATAAATTGTAAAGCAATACATGATTGTCACTAAAAGCCTTGTCTCTACATTACAATAAAATATTAAAAATAATTGATGAATTAATTTGAATAACAATTCAAGTCAGT
>NW_011361213.1:6628-14895 GCF_000735185.1 Notothenia coriiceps
ATGGTATGAAACTATGTTGCCTGTCACAACGTTGCAAGAGCAATAATTCGTTTTCGATTATATTTGTTTTTCGTAATTGTGGCGGCACATAATTGTAATTGGTTTTAAAATTAGGATGAATTGCACAGTCCGACTTGGTGTGTTTGAACAGTGAACACATTTACCTGAAAGTGAAAATGGCAATAAAATATTTGGCCTGGGAATTGGTTTTAGTATCATATAACGCTTATTAAGATATTGAAAATATACTATTATTTCAAAAATATATATATTTCTAAAGACAGTACAAAGTTTATGCAAGTAGATAGGTGGTATCATTCGCAAAATGCACTTTTGTACTCTTTGTACATGTTGACGCGGTTGGGCCCAACTCGCCGGCGCCATTCGCCGCGCTCGAACGCGCTGGCGAGACGCTGTAGTACATATGCCAGGCCCTGTAAGTGGCGCTGTAGCGTCTGCCACAAAAGCAGCCGAAGAAGACTTCCCACCGCGCATGGTTTTGCGCATGGTTGCCTTCAAGCCGTTTGCTCCCGCTGCTTTTAATTCAAAGTAATCCTTCCCAGATCGAGGCAAGCGCACTGTAATCTCCTCCGGTAGTCCCAGAGAGCTATTCTCGGCACAACCACTTCCGCTCTCCAAGGAAACGAGGGGACCGTCGCGGCAAGTTTCAGTTGAACCCTAACCCAGTTAAATTCTTTTTCTAAAGTTTCATTTCTTTCCCGACACAAATTAGAAGGGTGCGGCATCAAAAGCTTTCTTATGTTATTTATTGAGCTTTGAAAACCAATAATAACGATCTATATACAAATAAATAATATAAATAAAACACGGAGGACGGAGATTTATTTTTATGAGGGGGCCGAAATAACCGTTCACTTACATGACAGCTCTCAAACACATGTGAAAGATCTCAACACACACATTGAAACAGCTCTCCCACACATGATAGAAAACGACTCTCACCACACATGTGAAACGCTCTCACACACACATGTGAAACGCTCTCACACACACACATGTGAAACGCTCTCACACACATGTGAAACGCTCTCACACACACATGTGAAACGCTCTCACACACACATGTGAAACGCTCTCACACACACATGTGAAACGCTCTCACACACACATGTGAAACGCTGAGTTCAGTATTGAATTAATTTGCATTTCGGTTCAAAAAGGAAGGCCTTCCTGTCACATGAAGGAAAATCAGGACATTCTGATGTAGAGTTTCAAAATAAAAGACCAGCTTTGAAATCTCTATTATATATGAACAACCAAAACTCCCCAGTATCATAGACTTATTTCACTCCAGGGTGAATGATGCTATCACCCTGGAGTGAAATGAGTCTTTGATACTGGAGGGTTTTTGTTTTATTCTTATCTAAAAACAGAGGGATGACGGCTCATATAATAGAGATTTCAAAGGTCTTTTATTTTGAAACTCTACACCAGAATGTTCTGATTTTCTCTGAGTGGGGTGTCCTGCTATCACCCTGAAGTGAAATAAGTATTTGATGATTGACAGTTTTGTATTTATTCTTATCTAAAAACAGAAGGCCCATATGAGATTTCAAAAGTATTTTATTTTTAAACTCCTTAAGTTTTACATTCACTCAGTTATAATGTGTTAGTTATACGTAGTTTGTTTTAAATGATTATTGATCACATTATATTGTACATATTTCTTAATTTAATCTCCAGTATATATGAATATGTTTGGTATATTTGTTATTGACAGAGTAAGCACTTTTATTTTGAAGGCAGTTTTTCCAGGCCTCTACCGTAATGCATAGGATATTCGCGCACCGCAATATAACATGCGGGCGGCTGGCTGGCTTGACCGCAGTAGAATAAAAGTGTATACATTCGATTAAGAAATGCTTTCATTCTTCAATATGGAAGAAAAAGTTTAAAAAAAACTCAATGCAGGTAACACAATAAGATGTCATACATCGGAAATGACTAGGCATTTATCATCTTTCCTCTTTGTCTCCTTATCTATTGATTCCTCCATTATAATGCTTTTTGTGATCTTTAATTTATTGCCCTCTCCCTCAACACCACTAAAATCAATTGCAGAGCAAAGCAGAGTTGTGCTTGATATTCGGGTGCACAGTCTCTCCCTACACAGGGGAGCTGTAGTGGGCCGTGCGGGACGGGAAGAGGGACGACAGCTGACCATCCATGCGTGTTCCCATTGCAGCTCCAACGAGTCGTTTGCGGCCCGGTTATGGCCGACGTTCGATAGCGTTCGAAAAGTCCGCTGAGGCAGGAATATCTACTTAAAACGCTGCTGCATCAGTTAAAGCTTTTTGCCAGGCTGCTGAGCAGACATGATGGAATGGAACGAGCGGCAAACGGAGAAGACCGAAAAATATTCCTTTCAACTGAGATGCCTTCCGTTTCAACTGAAATCCCTCTCCACCAAAAACCACAACCGTGATGGTGTGTGTGTGTGATGTGTTGTGTAGTGATAGAGGTGGATGTGGGAGATGTGTGTTGTGTGTGTGATGTGGTGTGATGTGTGTAGATGCTGTGTGTGTGTGTGTGTGTGTGGTGTGTGTGTGTGTGGGTGTGTGTTGTGGTGTGTGTTGTGTGTGTGTGTGTTGTGTGTAGTGCTGTGTGTGTGTGTGTGTGTGGTGTGTGTGTGTGTGTGTGTGTGCTGTGTGTGTGTGTGGTGTGTGTGTGGTTTAGGGCTGTGCAATTAATCGTATATATTTAATTGCGATTATGGTTTTTGCGACGATTATGAAAAACAGCATAAATTTAAAAAATACGATTATTTTGCTGGGTGCGCTTTCCGCCCCTCCTAAAAGCCCACATGTCACTCCCACGTGCCAGTGGGCCTTTTAGGGAGGGGCGAAAAGCGCACCCCAGCAAAATAATCGTATTTTGTAAATTATGCTGTTTTTCATAATCGTCGCAAACCATAATCCGCAATTAAAAATACCGATTAATGCAACAGCCTAAACAACACACACACACCACACACACACACACACAACACACAACACACACACACACACACACACACACACACACCACCACACAAACACACCACACACACACACCACAACACACACACACACACACACACACACACCACACACACACACCACACACACACACACACAAACACCACAACCACACAACACACACACACACCACACACCACACACACACCACACAAACACACACACACAAGTTGTGTGAGAGGGAATTTTCACGTTGAAACGGAAGGATCTCCAGTTTGAAAAGAAAATTTTTTTCGTCTTTCCGTTTGCGCTCGTTTCCATTCCATCATGTCTGCTCAGCAGCCTGCAAAAAGCTTAAACTGAATGCAATGCAGCGTTGTTAAGTAATATCCTGGCCTCAGCTGAGACTTTTTTCGGAACGCTATCGAACGTGGCATAACCGGGCCCGCAAACGGAACTGTTGGAGCTTGCAAAGTGGGAACACCATGGATGGTCAGCTTGTCGTCCCCTCTTTCCCCGTCCCGCAACGGCCCACTACAGCTCCTCCTTGTAGGGAGAGACTGTGCACCCCGATATCAAGCAACAACTCTTGGCTCTTGCTCTGCAATTGATTTAGTGGTGTTGAGGGGAAACAATAAATACAAAGATCACAAAAGCATTATAATGGAGAATCCAAGATAAGAGACCAAAGAGAAAAGATGATAAATGCTAGTCATTTCCGACATTTCCGATGTATGACATCTTATTGTGTTACCTGCATTGAGTTTTTTTTAAACTTTTTCTTCCATATTGAAGAATGAAAGCATTTCTTAATCGAATGTATACACTTTTATTCTACTGCGGTCAAGCCAGCCAGCCGCCCGCATGTTATATTGCGGTGCGCGAATATCCTATGCATTACGGTAGAGGCCTGGAAAAACTGCCTTCAAAATAAAAGTGCTTACTCTGTCAATAACAAATATACCAAACATATTCATATATACTGGAGATTAAATTAAGAAATATGTACAATATAATGTGATCAATAATCATTTAAAACAAACTACGTATAACTAACACATTATAACTGAGTGAATGTAAAACTTAAGGAGTTTAAAAATAAAATACTTTTGAAATCTCATATGGGCCTTCTGTTTTTAGATAAGAATAAATACAAAACTGTCAATCATCAAATACTTATTTCACTTCAGGGTGATAGCAGGACACCCCACTCAGAGAAAATCAGAACATTCTGGTGTAGAGTTTCAAAATAAAAGACCTTTGAAATCTCTATTATATGAGCCGTCATCCCTCTGTTTTTAGATAAGAATAAAACAAAAACCCTCCAGTATCAAAGACTCATTTCACTCCAGGGTGATAGCATCATTCACCCTGGAGTGAAATAAGTCTATGATACTGGGGAGTTTTGGTTGTTCATATATAATAGAGATTTCAAAGCTGGTCTTTTATTTTGAAACTCTACATCAGAATGTCCTGATTTTCCTTCATGTGACAGGAAGGCCTTCCTTTTTGAACCGAAATGCAAATTAATTCAATACTGAACTCAGCGTTTCACATGTGTGTGTGAGAGCGTTTCACATGTGTGTGTGAGAGCGTTTCACATGTGTGTGTGAGAGCGTTTCACATGTGTGTGTGAGAGCGTTTCACATGTGTGTGAGAGCGTTTCACATGTGTGTGTGTGAGAGCGTTTCACATGTGTGTGTGAGAGCGTTTCACATGTGTGTGTGAGAGCGTTTCACATGTGTGTGTGAGAGCGTTTCATGTGTGTGTGAGATCGTTTCACATGTGTGTGAGAGCGTTTCATATGTGTATGTGAACGGTATTTCGGCCCCTCATAAAAATAAATCTCCGTCCTCCGTGTTTTATTATATTATTATTATATAGAGTCGTTATTCATTTGTTTTAAAGCTCAATAAATAACAAAGAAGATCTTTGACCGGCACTTTTCTAATTTTGTCCGGAAGATTTAAACTTTAACTGGGTTAGGGTTCAACTGAAACTCTGCCGCACGGTCCCCTCGTTCCTTGGAAGAGGCGGAGAGGTGGGTGTTTGTCATCTGCTGGTGGACTACCGGAGAGAATTACAGCGCTTGCCTCGATGGGGAAGGATTACTTTGAATTAAAGCAGCGGGAGCAAACGCTTGAAGGGCAACCATGGCAACCATGCGCGGGAAGTCTTCTTCGCTGCTTTTGTGGCAGACTACAGCGCCACTTACAGGCCTGGCATATGTACTACAGCGTCTCCAGCGCTTTCGAGCCGGCAATGGCCGGCGGTGGCCCAACCCCAAATTCATGTACAAAAGACGTACAAAAGTGCATTTTGCATGATAGGTCCCCTTCTTACTTTAACTTTGTATGTCTTTAGAAATATATATATTTTTGAATAATTAGTATTATTTTCATTCTTAAATGAAGCGTATGTCTAGAAATCCAATTTCCCCAGGTCAATTTTATTTGCTCATTTCACTTTGGTAAATGTGTTCAACCTGTTCAAACACACAGTCGGACTGTGCAATTCATCCTATTTTAAACGCAATTACAATTTTGGCCTGCCACAATTACGAAAACAATATAATCGAAAAAACGATTATTTTGCTTTGCTAGGTTGTGACAGTGCAACATATTTCATCTCATTTATTTTAGTCTAATTTATTTTTATTTATCATATTTATATATGTTTAGTAGCGTGTTGAAGTGCGCTCCAAAATATTTGTTGATCTTGTTTATCGGTATTTATTATTTTGATATTATTTATTTAAATGTGAATATAAATGTATAATTTATTTTAGTATTGGTTTTTCAGTTGAATTATACGTCCAGGGTAACCAACAGTTAAAAAGATACTGTTCAAATTATTATTTGTATTTGATTTAAAGTTCAATAAATGGATGTTTTCAAAGTCAATGAATAATCGTATTTAATAATCATGATATCAATTATTGACAAAAATAATCAAGATTAGAATTGTTGCCATAATCGAGCAGCCCTAACACACAGGCTTATATTTCAACATTACATTCATGTGAACCTGTCCACCACAGTATTGAATCTGTTTTTCATAGTTCAGTTTTTATACGAGTATCGAGAAAATATGCTTCTCAGTTCAACGTGAATACAATAGCTTGTTTAGATGCCTTACAGCGTAACCGCAATGAGCCAAGTAATATGAGGAGATGCAAAACTATTAAAAGGAAATGCAAAAGTGTTCCAAACAAATCCCTAGTGGTTTTAAAGGCCTACGTCAAGCAATGGTAATCATTTCCAATAGCAGCAATTAAGAGACAATTTCCAGTGTAGCAGAAGTGTGTATGAGAGGACTGATGCTGTGATACTCACCGGACCCATTATGGTCGCCTGCCAGTGAAACACTAAAAGCATTTCAGGGAGAAAGACAGACAGAGGAGAATTTAAGACACTATGTTCATCATCCATCATCCATCAGTTACACCGCACTGTGTCTAAAGAAGCTCATCCCTCCCCACAACTATTATTTCTGTTTCAAACTTTCAGGTGAAGCTAACCTTATAATGTACCTCTAAGAGAAAGTCACATGCTGCAAATCAAAGCTGAGCTAACATCCTCACAGCTCTAAGCTCATTTAGTCAGTTCCAATGGTGATTCAGTATAGAGTTGCGCAGTGATGACGTATTTTTGTACGCCATCAGGGAAGTTAGCGTTGCATCGTCAAAAAGCAATGGGATTTTTTTTGTGGAATTCAGAAAATAAAATCTGCGGCAAACATGCATTTCTGATACACTTACACATTTTGTTAGCAGGATAAAATGGAAAAATGGGAATGTGTACTACACTCAAAGTAGTTTACAACACTTGGTGCTGTCTCAGATAGCATTATCTGCACAACAGATATGCTGGATTGGAATATTCACCCCCACTTTCTCCATTGACTATGCCTGTACACCATTTAAAAGAATACAATGACAAAATAATCATTTAAAAAACACATGAAATGCATGTGTACTCACAGTCTTCCCCCACTGGTCCAGCAGAGCACTGAGCTGGAGGGTCTCTCTGCAGGTCATGCAGCTCCTGCTCAATGCAACAGAAACACAACTCTTAGTTATTCAGCTTAATCATATCTATTACTTAGTCTTTAATTTCAACAACAAGATGAGATCACATTTTGAAATTTAAAATTGTGCAGGCACTCAAGGTCAACTAAATGTGACTTTTGCTCTCCAGTTCATCTCATGGTATTCCTCAAGTGAAAGAGAAAGTTGGCACTTGAATCCAAGTTCAAACCCCAGTTTTCACACAGGCTAACTGTTATTATTTCCAAGGACATTTCACAGCATGTATATGTTGCCCCTTAGGAACAAAATGTTTGTAAAACAACTGATCCAGCAGAGAACCATTGCCCAAAACCAGCTCAGATGGACTGGCCATGTTATCCACATGCCTGACTCTCGCCTCCCAAAACAAGTCCTTTATTCCCAGCTTGTTAAAGGGAAACGGGCCCCTGGAGGCCAAAAGAAGAGGTACAAAGATAACATAAAAACAAACCTAAAGAAGTGCCACATAGACCTAAAAGCTTGGGAAGACATGGCAACAGACAGGGCGACCTGGAGAAACCTTGTCTGTGAGGGTGCTGCACTATATAATGATGACCTGCCATGCTGCACAAGACAAGCGCAGACTCAGGAAGGAGAGAGCAACCACCAAACAGGTCCAACCCAAACCCTCCACCACTACATTCCAATGTCCACATTGCACAAGAATAATCGGTATATTTAAGGCTAAGCCTTCCCAAATATTTGTGTCACTGCATCCTGGTAAAATAAAAAATATAATGTATAATGTTTGTGTCTTTGACATTAGCGCTGCTATGCAGCCACCTGTGCCAACCCTGTACTACGAAGCCAGTTTAACAGACCCTGGATATGTTTGAGTTATCTTAAAGGTCCCATGGCATGCTTTTCCGGTTATTACCCGTCCCCTTCTGTGTTATGAAGGTTTTTATGCATGTAAACGGTCTGCAGAGTCAAAACAATCAAAGTACACCCTGTAGCGAGTAAAACTCTAACACAGAAGTTGTGAGTTTGGCTGTGTTTCGCTGTGTATCGCTAAACAAGGAAACCACACCTCCACGGAGCTCAGCGCGATTCACAACGTCCCAACCAATCAGAGCACACTGTGCTCACAGGGAGGGTGGGGGCTGGAGCTATTGGAGCTACAACGAGCCGTTAAGGGCAGAGAGTGAAATTCAGTGAATAGTTTACAGAGATGCTGTATGAGAAACCAAAGTGATTTTGGAAAATTGCACAATATATAT
>NW_011361214.1:0-1471 GCF_000735185.1 Notothenia coriiceps
AATGATGGATACACGGATCGTGTTCAAATCAATACGCACGCAATGACTCTAAATAATAATGATCACGCCACCAAACACACATTCAGACTAAAGGAACCAGCCTGTTTGGAAAATGAGAGAAGTAGAAAGTACAGGTATTTGAGTTCAACATGTAAGAAGTAGAAAGTACAGGTATTTGAGTTCAACATGTAAGAAGTAGAAAGTACAGGTATTTGAGTTCAACATGTAAGAAGTAGAAAGTACAGGTATTTGAGTTCAACATGTAAGAAGTAGAAAGTACAGGTATTTGTGTTCAACATGTAAGAAGTAGAAAGTACAGGTATTTGGGTTCAACATGTAAGAAGTTAAAGTAAAAAGTTGTGGAGTAAAGTACTGATACCAGAAAAAAGTATAAGTATTTGTACACTACTTCCCACCTCTGTAAACGAGTTTCCTCCGTGTTTTCCCACCTTTACTTCTGCAAGGTTTGTTAACATGCAGTTAAATGGGAACGATTGTATGTTTTTTACAGATAGAGAGGATTTATGAGCACATCATGCCGTCCTGGAAGAAGCTGTTCAAGCAGAAGAAACTGTGAAGCGTTTTCTGTTCACTTCCCATCTCCAACACCAGGGGGCGACACTGTGCTCACACATGCCTGATTTCAAGCATTGAGTTAACGTATGTTTTGATCTCATAATAAATGAAGTTATTATGCAAGTCGTATTTTTAAATGTCTCTCTGTTTTATTAGAATTGTATATGTATTTTTTCATCTCTGCGGTTTTCATTGTATTTTCTTTTGTATAACAAGTGCATTTCTTCCAGCCCAATTAAACACATTTTATTAACAATAAATGATATTCATTCACACCTGAATTGTCAGTTATCATTGTAGTATTAAATAAAGGTGCACATTCCACTCATCAAACCCCCATAAATGTGTTATTTTAGTCCAAAAAGCTGTGAAATGTAAGCAGATATTACATTATGATTGATTTCTTCAGTTCAGACAAAATCATTTAATGTGATTTAGTGAGAATCTTTTAGTTGTGATGTTATTTCAGAGTCTCTGAGAGCCAGGAGATCAGGATCCTGTTGGTCTCTGCCGGACGCTCCATCTGGATCCAGTGTCCGCACTCCTCGATGTGTCCTCGCTTCAGGTCAGGGATCTGCATCGAAAAACAAATATGAATCACCCCTGGGGGGTTATAGGAAACAGGCCCCACACCTCACAGTCTCTGATGGTTATACGGTCTTTTTCTGTCCCTTTTGTGTCCCTTGGTGTGTCTATTGTGTCTCTTAGTGGGTCTCTTAGTGGGTCTCTTAGTGGGTCTTTTAGTGGGTCTCTTAGTGGGTCTCTTAGTGGGTCTCTTAGTGGGTCTTTTAGTGGGTCTCTTAGTGGGTCTCTTAGTGGGTCTCTTAGTGGGTCTCTTAGTGGGTCTTTTAGTGGGTCTCTTAGTGGGTCTTTTAGTGGGTCTCTTAGTGGGTCT
>NW_011361214.1:4112-8719 GCF_000735185.1 Notothenia coriiceps
GTCTGGTCTTCTCATGGGGTCTCTGAGTCGTATCTGGGTCTGGCTCTGGTGGTGTTGGTCTGGGTCTTGGGTGCCACTTCCTACCGCCTTCTGCCACTTGAAGGGGAACGGAAAATACTTAACTGCTCCTCAAATCGCGTTCTCCAGCGCTGCTTGCCTCTGCTAACACCCTGGGAACAGCCAACCCCACCCACCCACACACCCACTAAAAGGTGCGAAAGCGCTTGGCCTAGCAGAAGTGGCCCAGAACTGGTTTCAGGTGGCAAACTGGTTTCCCACACCCAGTGGCTACTGGGGCTGTTTTGGAAGTAGAAGCTGGTTGGGTCGGAGATTAGGAATGATTCTTCAGTTTCGTCACAGGATTGCACAGTGAAGGCGAGGAAGCGATGCGAAACAGAGGCGTGTTCCAGAGAGGGCACTGCCCTGCCAACACACACAATTTTACAGGTGTGCGTGTGTGCGTGTGTGCGTTGTTTGTGGTGTGCGTGTGGCGGGTGGGTGCGTACGTGGTGCATAACCTCACTCTCTCGGCGGTAATATGGCACTGTTCCGGGCGCGCACATCGGACAGAGCCGGCCGCCCAGTCTGTGTCCACCAGCGTGACGCTGTGGCATCGCTGTGAAACACACAAATTAGAAAGATTATTTTTAAGCTGCAATCAATTTATTTCTTTATATTTTTAAAGTGGCCGTAAACTCAGTGTGTACCTTCACTCCCCATGTTTGTCCGATAAATGTGATGTAAATCCTGGGAGAAAAAGCACGTTGTGTGGGGTTTAAGTATCGTTCTCGCTACATCGTTTCATATCTATTACTGAAGGAGTAGTTTTCTGAACCTAAATATTATTATAATATCGCAACGATGCATCTCCTTATTTTTCCACATTAATGGGTTTGGGCACTATCTGAACATTTTCAAACAATGGTCTCATTCGGAGTTCAGCCCTAACACAATAACATGAGAGCTTGTGTGTGGGGTGTGTGTGTGTGTGTGTGTGTTCTGTGTGTGGTGTGTGTGTGTGTGTGCTGTGTGTTTGTGTGTGTGTGTTTTTGTGTGGGTGTGGCTGTGTGTGTGGTGGTGTGTTGTGTGTGTTGGTGCTGTGTGGTGTGTGTGGTGTGTGTGTGTGGTATGGTCCGACCTTGCAAAGCTCCTCCTGGGACACTCCCCATGTCTGTAAGTGGTTAAAACACTGTGAAATAAGTAGTCTTGCTACTAATGTGTAATCATTTGACTATAGTCTACTCTCGGCTGGCCCGGAGTGGGTCAAAACACTACATTTCAACTTGTTTTTGTGATGATTTTAGTTGTTTTTGATATGCTGTTCTGTGTTTTGTGGGGTTGGTGTAAAAATGGTTTTTTTTTTTGGATTAATTTGCCATTTTGATCATCCGTTGTTGTTTTTTTGGCTTCAGGGCCAACGTATAGGCTGCTGCCCCATGTGCAAGGTGGGGTCATCTGGAGGCGCGCGTGGACTCAACCCGAAACCGGCTTCATTGGTCCAGAGCCCGAACCTTGAAGCCCAGCGGGCCCGCCATGGCAGGTATCTGCAGCAGAGGAGGCTACGAATCACTGTTATGGGGGAGTATATGAACATGGTTGTTTGTTGTTGTTATTATGCATGTTTGTTGTGGGAACATTCTTGAGTGTCCCTCGCTATCAACATGGAGAGTACCTGATAATCAAAGGTATCACTGAGCTGTGACATGACAGGATGTGTGATGACCTGAGAAGAGCATTCAGGAAGACTGGTGTTGAGGCATATGATGAGGCGCTACTGGTGATTAACATGATGATTCAGCCTCTATGGAGAGAGACATATGACAAGCATGATCATTTCTGACGTGGAGCTAATCTGAAGTAAACATTGAATACTGCTTTCTATTCCTCCATCTTGTGACTGTGGAACTCCCTCTCTTGGATATCAGCATGTGAAGGACACTGTTCAGGAACTAGTTGATGCTCTGTATGTGATGACTACTTCCATTCTGGAGAGGATCACAGATACATGGATCCTGAGGTTCAAGCTCAAGCTGGGGACGGTGTTTGTCTAACACTTGTGCTTTATGAAAGGTTTCACTTTACCTGGAACCTTTCATAAAGTGTCAACAAGTGTTAGACAAACATTTTGAGATTTTGAGAAAAAGTCAGACTGTTGAGAAAAAGTCAGAATTTTAAGAAAGCCAGAATATTAAGATTTTTAGAAAAAGTCAGCATTTTGAGATTTTAAGAAAAAATACCAACACATTATCTTTTTTTGTTTTGACTACTTCCATTCTGGAGAGGATCACAGATACATGGATCCTGAGATTCAAGCTCAAGCCGGGGACGAGAGATATTTGTCTAACACTTGTGCTTTATGAAAGGTTTCATGTTACCTGGAACCTCCAGGAGAACCAGCTCTCAGGGAAGCCGTGGCACAGCAGGACGGGCGGACCTGAGCCCATTTCAACAAAATGGGTCCTCACACCGGGCTGACACGTGAGAAACATTACCGTTAAGAGAAACATTACCGTTAAACATACAGGAAACAACATTTACACTGTGGTTTACTCTCTTCTTGAAGAGATGATTACCCTGATGGTAACGAATCCATGAGACACTTCCTCAGGGCTGCAGGAGGGCGGAGGACTCTCTGCTCCATCAGCCTGAAACACACATTCACTTTCACTAACACACAAGTCATCTCTAACAGACATAACTCCTTGTCTGCATGCGGGCTTACATTTCATATTTATCTTATGTTTACATTTTCAAATGAGGCGTTATGTGATGCTAACTTTAAGTAATCTTTCTACAAATAGACAGAGATGCTAAATAAATCTAAAAATGGACATGCTTTACCCTGTCTCTCCGTAATCCACCCTGGTGTGTCTTTATCTATCCATGCCCAGTTGTGTTGTGTCCTTCCTATAAAGCAGAAAGGTAAGAACTGTCCACACCTGAACTCCTGTGAAGTGGGCCAGTTTCTTCAGAGCGTCGTCCAGGTTTTCCACCAAGATGGCCTTCATCCCCACTCCCTCTGCTGCCTTCACACCTTCCTCATCTGCATCCAGCCACACGGCCTGAGAGGAGACGGGCTGATCAAACTGTCCTGACCGTCTGCACACGTCACTAACACTACCTTTTAGAAGGTGTTTATCTGGTGCATAAGGCTTGGCTGCAGTCTGATGTGTTGTCTGTGGAAAGTTGCTTTTGTACACTGAGAACGAAACGCTGTATGTTAAGGCTCACAACGTTAAGAGAGAAGACTTCGCTTCCTGTTTCCATGATTTTACAAGCTGGAAATATTAGGCATGTTGTTGCATTAGCAAAGCTCCTCTTCCAAGTTAACAGTAAATATAGAAAGATGATCTAGGGCAGGGGTGTCAAACTCAATTTAATCACGGGCCACATCAGCATTATGGTTGCACTCAAAAGGGCCGGTTGTAACTTTAAGACTATATAAAAATACACATACAAATATTTAATATATATAAAATAATGTTTTATATTACATGATTGCCTCTGCATTGGATTATTATCGGATAGGGTAATAACTTCATAATTAACTACGTCTGAAAGCAGAAGTCTAGGGCAAATAATTGCAACTCTCTTCAGTGAGAATGTCACAAAATGATTTAAAAAGAAAAGCCAAATTCTGGAAGAACAAAAAACTAAAATGAAATTTTGAAGGAAAAAAAAATCTAATTCTGAGAAAAAGACAAATTCTAAGAAAAAAGTCACATTTGAGATGAATTGTGGGACATGTAGTTTCTGGGCAACGTGCTTCTGTAAAGTAGCATGTAACCTTATAATAAACATATTATATTCTTAGCAAGCTCTTATGGGGCCACATGAAATGAAGTCGCGGGCCGGATTTGGCCCCCGGGCCTTGAGTTTGACACGGACACCCCTGATAGGGTTAGGGTTGATGGATTACTGAACAGCTCTACTGCACACAGAGCCTCTTTTTGAAGCTACTGCTAATATTTTATTCTTGGGATGTCACAAATAGACACAGAGAGGATAAACAACGTCTGTGAAGAAGTGAAGAAAAGACAAAACAACATCAAAGAGATGCAAAACGAGCTAAGTGCTACAGAGAGCAAAAACAGAAATCCTGCTGAACTCAATATTTAGTATAATTTCATGACTTTAGCTATGCGCTGTTCACCTGTTGTGACGTCACTCCCAGGTGCTTCAGAGCGCACCTGAACATGGCGGGCTCGGGGACCATGTGACCTGAGCGACACGACTGGAGGACCAGGTCGAAGCGGCCGCCAAGCAGCGAGAGCAGGTGGGCGGGGCCATCTCCTGCCGCGCTGTCATCCAGCCAGTGATTGGCCAGCACGGCTGTCAGTAACCCTGATAGTTAGAAAAATATCTCTCGTCACCGGCTTGAGCTTGAATCTCAGGATCCATGTATCTGTGATCCTCTCCAGAATGGAAGTAGTCATCACATACAGAGCATCAACTAGTTCCTGAACAGTGTCCTTCACATGCTGATATCCAAGAGAGGGAGTCACACAGTCACAAGATGGAGGAACAGAAAGCAGTATTCAATGTTTACTTCAGATTAGCTCCACGTCAGAAATGAGCATGCTTCCACACTCCACCACAATTCCTAT
>NW_011361215.1:0-4000 GCF_000735185.1 Notothenia coriiceps
TAACTAAGCACATGTTGTGTACCTTATTGTAAAGTGTTACCTAAAATATACTTAAAGTACAAAAAGTACTCATTCTGTAAAATGGCCCATTTCAGAATAACATAAAGTACAACATTATTATTAGCTAAATGTATACTTTAAAATAAAAAATAAAAATAAAATCACTTGTTATACAGAATGGTTCTTTCACATTATTATATTATTATGGTTATCATATTATCCTGTTTTTATACTAAGAGCATTTTAATATTTTAGCTTTTCAATGTTTACCAAATAGAGAAATGTGAAATACTGTGTAGATTAGTACTACAGTGCTGCATTGTACCATAACAGAATATCATGTGTTTTACATGTAAAAAGTAACTCTTGAGTGTTAAATAAATGTAGTGGAGTAAAAAGTATGAGATTTGCCTCTGAAAAGTATAAAGTAGCATTAAATGGAAGTACTCAAGCTAAGTACAAATATTTCAAAAAAGTTCTTATTAAGTTAACCTTTTAATAATTAAGTAACCTTAAAGGTCACCTATCATGCTATTTTTAGGCAATAGCATAGGTCTCAGATATATACAAATATATAAAAAAACATGCCTATGAAGTGTTTTGCTCAAAATACCAAACAGATATCCATTCTAGCCATGCCTCATATCTCTCTATTTCACTCCCTTTTTCAAAAGTGCTGATTTTATGGTCAGTTGTCTTTTTTCATCAACAATTGAGGTTTTTTATTAATATTTGTAGTTTTCTATTTTTTATTTATTTAGGAAATGTTCCTTCTGTAGTTTTTCCATATTGAATACTAGGAAGATTGCTGACATCCTCTTGGATTCATCTTCTTATTATAGACACATGCATTTCCAAACATTTGGACTACCTATGTTGTTAATGTATTATCTTTTCGATTTACACACGGCATCTATTGCACGTCTGTCCGTCCTGGGAGAGGGATCCCTCTGTTGCTCTCTCTGAGGTTTCTCCCATGTTCCCCTTTAAACTGTGGGTTTTTCTCTGGAAGTTTTTCCTTGTACGATGTGAGGGTCTAAGGACAGAGGGTGTCGTATTGTCATACTGATATTCTGTACAAACTGTGAAGTCCACTGAGACAAATGTAACATTTGTGATATTGGGCCATATAAAATAAACATTGATTGATTGATTGATTGATTGATTGATTGGTTGATTGATTGATTGGTTGATTGATTGATTGATTGATTGATTGGTAGGAATAACGTTCAGGGTTTTCAGATTTTATTGTAGAATGAAAACAATTCTTTGGTTTCTAAAACGGAAATATTCCCCAAATAAATGGAACCCCTCAATGACCCTGATGATTTCTTAACACTTAACAGGCTCTATTTCTTCTCATAATTACTGTGCAGTGAACAGTATTAATCCGTCTCTGCTCTGTGTTGTCTGTTGTGAACTGAAGGAGATTCTGGGCTTCAAGAACCTTCAGGTGTGTATGAAGGAAGCTGCCCTGCTGGATTACTATGTGTGTGGCTTCTGGTGGGCGAGGGAGGCTAACTTCACCCCCCCACAGACCTCGTTCACCATGGCTGTGCTGCACATGCTGCTGGAGAACATCAGAGGTGAGGAGGACAGACAGACAAAAGAGATGATAGGCTAACAATATGTCTAATGCACCACATTCTAGTTTAGGACAAATAATCTGCGACCATATTATGGTTAGTTCAAAGTCAGCTGCACAATTAGGACTTGTTCCTTATTAAAATCTTCATTCATATATTGTAATTTACTTAATGTGGCATTAAAGCAGAAAAAAGAAGCTATGTGCATTACAAATATGCCTATCCTATAAAATATATCAGAACTGCAGCACTAATCTGTGCTTATGATCATATAAGCAGATGTCTTTGGTGGAGAACCTGATGGAGTTTGCTCAGGCTGCAGGTGCTGCCAGCCAATGCTCAACTTCTGAGGAAGGCACCACACCACTTCTGAACAGAGAAGAAGCCACTGCACTCATGAGTTACATCAGAAACAGTTCAGTGGAATCGTTATACTTGCTCTAACATTCACAGATGAAATATAGATATGGAAGATTTTAAGCTTTGAGTGTAAATCGTTCAGAATCACTGGAAAGGTTACAAATGCAAACCTAATTTAAATCCCATCCAGCATGAGTTTCCTGTGATGACATACAACGTGTCCTTTCGTTTTAACCATGCAGGTCCCATGTGGGCTATGGTAGTGTACACTAGTCTACATTAATCAATAAATATATGTCCCAGTTTTGGATACAAGGACCCCATTTTCCCCCTTAATAGCCAAATCAATATACTGTGGTCACAAAAAGAGGTCAACTAGTAACCCACATTACTTTGAACACACAGGTGACACACACTAGGCAGGACTAGGCAGTTTTAGTTGTTTTCATATTTTGTTTCAAGACATAAAATACGTCAGTGAATACCAGTTTATGTCTGAAGCTGAACATTATTCGCTTTTACCTTAAAAGTAAAGTAATTTGACCTTGATGTAGTTCCTTTAAAGCCGAACATTAGCTACTAGTTTCTGCTGTTTGCAAACTTTCATGAAGTGGTGTAAATAGGTGGAGATAATCCGGCTGAACACAAGGTGTAAGTGTCATAAACGTTTTCCATAGATCTGATTCTCTGCAATACTCAATAATATAATGGAAAAATCCCACTGCTTTTAGTCGAGGGAGTCGTCGTGATGCTAACTTCCTGGTCGACCTACAAAAAAAACACTAAACCACTCAGACACATCTTATGCTACACTGTCACTGAAAATAACGGGTTAAAATCCAATAGTGTTTGGATAAATTGTAGAATCTGATCATTACATCAGGAACATATTTATAGGTTTATGATGTTTTTATGGTTCTTTTATAAATACTTAAAATAATGTTTCAGTAAATAAAAAGTATTAATTCACAACACTGCAAACTCAGTGGTTTAATAACCTTTTATGTTCATTATATTTATGAATAGAGGATGAGCCTTCACATTAATGGATAAAAGGTCATTCTGTAATACATACTGGAAGCTGCATACTTGAAATTATAGCAGGTGTACGGTGGTTTTATTGTATCATTCCAGATATTTGATGTTAGTGGAATAGCTCTGTGTTCCCCTTGGCTGAAGTGTTTAATAATTAAAGTGACACTCCTGACCCTGTGTATTCTGTTTTCTGCAGTTTGTTTCAGAAATACACACTCTACCAGCTTCTCTTCACCTCAGCCAGAGAGGAGCTCCTCTCAGGCCTGGAGGTGAGGCTGTGTGTGACGTGTGTGTGTTTGTGTTAGTGTGTGTTTCCATGTCTATATGCATATAAATCATATTTGAAATATGCTGTTTTCCAAAGGAACATTGAAGTGTTCAGCTGTCAGGACGGTTTCACCCCGATGGAGGAAGGTGTCCCTTCTCACCTCCTCTCCCAATAAATGGCTCTGTGACATTATCTGAGATAATGATGGACAGATGGCATAAGCAATCCTCATCACACCTGCTCTTTGTTCTCAGTTTTGATCTGTTTTACATAATCCACATCGTCTCACATAATATAATTACTATTTATTTGTTATGAACTAGGCTCACTGGTATGCAACAATGACACAGAAGGTTTTACATGGTAAGGTCTGCCCTTCACTTTTACCGGTGACCTGTGTACAAAAAATGTAAACAACCCTCTTTTAAAATACATATTGCTTCATGTTGTCCGTCATGACTAATGAGGCATTGCACAGTGACTTATGCTTTCCTTTGTGTCTGTAGTAAAAACATCAAACGTTCTTCTACTGTAGAACATAAGAAAACTTACTTAAAGAGTATTTTCTACTATACAGCATTTCATATACAAAAAAAAAGTTATACTCTATAAGTGCTTTTTAACTGAGTAATAACCCAAAAGAAGTCAAACGTATAACATGCAAACATTTACATAAAACAAAATTGGTAGGGGAATCTAAGAAAAAGAAAAGAAAAAAGGCAAAAATAAATTCCTCATTTATTATTATTTA
>NW_011361216.1:0-2439 GCF_000735185.1 Notothenia coriiceps
CGTTGATAATTCTCGATCGTTGGCACGCTGATAACAATTATTTTTTTAAATGGCACTTCATATCAAAAAGGTTGCCGACCCCTGCTATAGACTATAGACCCCGTAACATGCAGAAACTTTGCAGATTATTTTCAAAGGGCCAAGTGTTTCATATTAAGTGACAGCCTGTGCTTTGTGTGAAATGTACAATAAAACTGGAGGTGAGCACGACTAATTAATTCATTTGTGAATAGCACCTCAAAAATACTGTAATTCTTTCTGACATGCTAATAACTCCGCTGAGCAAGAAATCATGTTCCATGAAGGCAACACCTTTTCAATGAGCATGCATAGCCTTCCAAATCCTGTCCCTCTCATTTCACACCTCCTATCCACTGCCGTCAGTCACAATGACATTAAAATATATAACTCAACATGAAGTACCTATTATTTTGATATGCCAAAAATCTGAAACAAGTCTAACGGCCCGTCTACACTACAGGCATCGAAAAATGCTTTCAACGCTTCGCCATTCACTTGAATGGGGTGACGTAGAAGATGTTTAATCTTCGCCGAACTGCATTGTGGGGAGCATGGCATGGCTTTGCAAGCATCACGAGCATCTATCGGCATCAAAAGTTGAACAATGTTCAACTTTTGAGGCTCGATGCTTGGCATCAGACAATCAAATCCCGTTTATGTAAATCCCGCCAGTGCAAGCGCAGCCAATCAAACCGCGTGCAAGCTGGGAGAGCCAGACCGCAGTTAATGTCCTCATATTCCAAACGAGATATTACGGTAGCAAATCACCCGGTTCTTTACGACCAGAACTATTTACCGGGATACAAACCGGAGGAACCAGGCATGGAGGGAGGTGGCAGAGACAGTGGGTGAAACTGGAAGGTTTTTCGCCTGTTTGGAGAGTTTATATCCAGTTTACTTTGTTTTAACATTGCTATTGCTTTGTATGTCGGGGGCGGGAGATTCATGTGATTGGTTGTCGGTCACGTTGCTCGCAAAAAATCGCCAAGCTTCAGACACGCCCAGCTTCAAGACTTTTTGATGCCTGTAGTGTAGACGGGCCGTAAGTTCTCATGGGACGCAGTAAGATATTATGTTAATATGCATTACCTTACTATTGTACTGGACTTGTTTAACATACAATATTCCTACACATTATTCAGGTATTTTTTAGAAAAAGGCTTCAAAACCGCTATATATTAACGCAACAAAACCATAGCATTTCAATTGAAAGGAAAAGTTACATCTGTGGTGTTCAGGATCAAAACCTGACCCAACAGAGAATATCAAAGAGTCTGGGTGGTTCTATAGATAACATTTTACCCAGACGGTTGTATCCCTCCATTAAAAAATAATGTTGCTGGGGTCAGAATTTACCCTATTTGAAGGTTTGATTTGATGAGAATGTCAACAGCCTAACCCTAATCATAGATGTGGCCATTGGAACACATTAAAAATGTAAACGTAGTTGTTGTGCATGTATTAAACCTTTTTATTAAAGTATTGTGACCTAAAAAAAAGAAGGTTTTGGGGCATTTATAAAAAAAACTAAATTTTTGACATAAAAGGTGATTTTTGCGCCATACAATTGCATAAAGTAAGTACACATTTTAAAAGGTTTTATGTAACCAGCAACACAGGGCCTTGGGAACAAAGGACCCTATAGCCCATATGTAGTACGGAGGAACAAAGGACCCTGGGTACACAGCAGTACCCCCTCCCAAAACAACCGTCTATATGTTTTCATTTTGAGATTAGGATACAAGATTGTGTTTAATCACACATTTTAGATCATATAATCGCCTCTTATCTGCATTACTATCTTACCTGTAAACCTCAATTCTTATTTTCAAGTACTTAAGATTTATCTCTAGGAAATATCACTTATGAAACAAAATGAAGCTCAGCGCAAGTTCAGGCAGGAAGACCTATCACTTCGTATTGCACGTCATGGCAATACTCGCTCCCTTCACTAAATGATGGGGAGCGCCACTCCTCAAGCTAACCTATCACTTCCCTCCATTCACAAGCCTAATTATCGCACCTGTTAATCCCTCTATATATGCTCTCCCCTTTTCCATCAGCTGTCTTCCAGGTGTCAACGCGTAAGCAGCAGCAGGGCTTCGTCCCAGCTCCAGGTATATATTCATCAGCTCCGCAGTCTTGCGGATTAAGCTACAGGCGGCGTTCCCCAGTTGGCTAGCGGTTCTAGCCGGCCACCCCGCAAACCCGGACGCGGAAGGAAAAGACAAGGACATCGGGCTCCACAGAAGTTCCTCCGGCTTAATGGAAAGGGGCTACTTCAGGCAAACAATTGACGCACGCCTTCAGTCGAGAGAGAGCATCACTGGCATCAGGGCCGCTCTAATGCGGCGCTTCCGGCTTCACGCGGAACGGGCCCTCATCGCTCGCGAAGCTTCACCCATTTCTGGCTTCAAC
>NW_011361217.1:0-8951 GCF_000735185.1 Notothenia coriiceps
GGCCTTTTAAAAATCTGCGCCATTTTGCTGATTATGCGGTAAATTCTGCGATCGCAGAATCGCGTTTTTCTGGAGGGTCTAGTATATATTCAAGCCCTCATCAATACAGATCAAGTGGAGAAGCTGAGGCTGGATTTAAGAGTTCACATCAGGTAACAAGAGACTCGGAGGCCTCAACATTCCCAAACAATGTAACCCTGAAGCTGCTTCACTAGACCAGTTCTTGTCATTCCTGTTCTCACAATGAGGACAAGAACAATAGAGAAACTGAGACCCACATTCAGAGAAAATCCACAGCAGCATCGCCCCTCTGTTGGTCTCATGCTTCACAATTTAAATGTCAGAGTGAATGTGGAGAAAACTTCAATGAAAGCCCGATCGCAGGGAGAACATTTTGGAGCTGATGAAAGAGACGACTGATTCGTTGGGTGTATGTTAATCCTGCTCTCTGTCGCCTCACTGTTTGCCCACAGTCAGAGGGCTTAATGAAAGATAACAGTCTGTTGAGACAACGTGCAAAAAGCTGCAGAGGAGAATAAATGAAACTCTGATGCACTGCGACCAAAACTCACAACTGTGTTTGCCTAGACCTCATGAACAAACACACTAAGATAGGATTGACGTTGTAGCTGCCTCCCCAAAAGCAAAGACACTCTTTGTACAAAATGCACTGATTTTGTCCACCGTGCAACTGGCTACTGAAGGGACACAGCATTCAACACACTGGTGCTTGGCTATAGTGCTGTGAAGAGATTCGGTCCTTCCTACATCCAGGAAACGGTTAAGCTATACCCTTCAGCACTGTGCTCTGCATCGGCCAATCAGCTTGCCACTCCCTGAAGGTTATGTTGAACTCAGGTACCCGTCAACAAAGATACACCTGTTTGACATCCTGGTTTAAAAATGGTAGGCGACCCATTGATATCAACACAGCAGGAAGTCTAGACCAGTGGTTCTCAACTGGTGGGTCGCGATCCAAAAGTGAGTCGCGGACCCGTTTCGAATGGGTCGCGGATGCGTGAGTGAAGGAAAAAAAATTGGAATTCTTTTTTTGTTTTGGGGGGGACGTGATTTTCTAATGCTGTGCATGCAGCCGACGTTGGACTGGAAGTACCGGAGACCATAAACGGTTTTGAAAACTTCTGTGATCATCTTCTCAATAAAATATCTTTGCTGATGTTTTTCGAGTCTTCTGGCCAATCAGAATCAAGAATGTTGCCGGAAGTCCCCACGGAGAACTTCAGATAAAAATGAACACATAATGAAATATGACCCCCGGTTTGATGATTGACAGGTCACAGAACAATGGGGGCTATCTACCCTTACCCACAATTTAAAGTAAGTCAAACAGACTATCTCTTCTTTACTCTTCTCGCAGCAAGATGTCAGAACAAAGTGAAAAAGAAACAATGGCATAAAATATTATTAATATGTCGGGTAGGAATAGATGTATTTATTCTCTTCTCAGAGTGTACCAGAATGCATAGTTTATGTTAGTATTTCAAAAAATCTCCTGGGGGAGAATGCCCCCAGACCTCTGGCTGGGGTTGCATGTGTGCCTTTTTATATAGTTCAGCTTTGATTCCATCATCTTATAAACCTTTTTTAAAAGCATACTTTAGTTCTGTGAAGGGATAGATGCACTGTACTTCACTTGTATTAATATTGTATGCTGAAAAGCGTATATATTACAGCATGTCTTTTTGTTGAATAGATTTGAGTGCTTCAAAATGTTGGGTCGCGATGTGTTGACCAAGTAAAAAGTGGGTCCCGAGGCCTGACCAGTTGAGAACCACTGATCTAGACATCTTCCGAGCCGTTTATCTTGTTCAGAAAATAAGTTTTAGCCTATTTGAAACTAATGCACCAGCCCTAAAAAAGGTTTGATTTATTATAAGCTACTGTATCTGCATTTTTCTGGGTTTGTATCTTTATGGTTTAATGCACTTAAAGTAAGCATATTAGATGAAAGAAACCGCTGATGACATGTAATGTAAATGGAGCTTATTCTGTTCCCCAGGTTTTGACAAATACAAATTGTAGTCCCGCTAACTTAACTTTAGACCACATCCACATTAAACCTGCAAAAATGTTCTGGCCTTACGTCCACAAGGAGGTGTCAAAAACAAATATAGACCGGTGTGTGCTTTGTATAAACCGCCTACAAAATGGATAGATCTTAAAATATCAGCCTTGTTTGGTGTGGAAAGGAACACTTTTTAAATGGCTGCGCTTTATAAAATATTGCATCCACATCATGCTATCAATCAAAGTATATATAACGTAAAGTATAAGGTCAATGGTTTAAAAGAATATCAGGCTGCAGGCAGTTTCAGTTGAAATATTGTGATAAAATAGTAAGTGTTGATGAATTCTTCAGGTCTTTTGAGATATCCACAATCCAACCATTCGAGACCTTACATCTATCCATTTCTTTAATTCTGTCTTTGCAAACAAAGTAATATATGCACCGTTGAGCTAATACTGGCACATCTACATGGGTATTTGTCAAATGTAATGCTGATTCATATGAATATTAAAACATTTATTTAAGAAAGATGAAGCGACCAGAACAAATGTGGAGCAGCAGTAACTGTCGAGATTGGAGATTAGCCTTAATGTGCAGCACGACAGGGTTTAAAGGGAACAACAACAGAGGCCATGTGGTCTACATATGGCACAGATGGGCTTCCTGCTGACAGATTAACCTGCGGCTGACTCCCTCGCTATGTGAGTGTGAGTCATGAAGTCTGCAAAACAGCGAGTCAGGAAACACCACGACGCTGTCACACAGTCACGCACAAAAACATATCTTCGGGTAGAGTGTCTGCTCTGTTTATAAATCAGATTCTTGCTTCCAATTTCTACGAGCTGCTTTGTAAAACCACAGCCTGCTACTGAATATATACACAAACGTTTAAGAGTATGTGTTCTGCAACAAAAAGTGGATGCAGTCAGGTGTTTGAGAAGAAGAATCTATACGAATAAGGGCTGCACAATTAATCAAAGTGTAATTGAAAGTAATGCAAAACAAAAATCCTATTTGTTAAAAGGCTAAATATGTTAAAAACCCATTTTTAATAAAGTATTGTGGAGCTGCAGAGATACTCAGGCCTACTCATCGTATACTACAAACTCATTTGTATTAGAAATACTCACTCAGAATACAGTACACTTTTCTTATATATTGCATCTGTACTTATTTGATGTGGACTTCTTTTTTCAAAATGTTAGTCTTCTTGCATTTTAATATTGCATTTGGTGTCTAAATTATACAGTTTTTATCCATTTTAAAAACAGCCAAGTTTTTGACTGGTAGCTTCTTTTTTTAGTCACCGCACCAAACAGACGGTACATCTGGAGATTTTCATTTAAAAATCACCAGATGTTTTTTTTGTTAATCCAGGTCAAGATGACGGAGCAGACCAGAGGCTACAGCAGCTGGAGGAGAATCTGAATCATCGACATTTAGAGTTCAACGTACCATTTTTAGGGTCACCTCTCTTCTCTGCAAAAAGAGAAATTAACACGGTTATAGTTTCAGAATATCAACACGTAAAATGGAAGATATTTAGAGTAAGAGGCGAGAGAAGAGGGTTTCAGAAAGTGTGCGCAGGTTTAGTTTTGTGGCAGTTCAAGCAAGACGAGTTTTAAAGATTCAAAGCCCACAAGTGTTGAAGCTTTCAGAGGAAAACATGCTGCCTTATGTATAGAGGGGTGCAGGAATGAGTCCTAAAACCAGGACATGAGTCAGCATTTTGGCACTTCCTGTTCCATCATCTCAAAGTCAATGATATGTATGAATATGTTTTTGGTCCTGGAATAAGGTCTGTGGTTAACACAAGATGAAGAGATTATTGTTCTACGACATAAAATAAATCAGTAAATACCCTTTTGGTGGATTTAAAAACGGCGGTTCCTGACAAGTGTTTCATACATTAGCCTCCTTTAGCTTAGCGGTGGTGACGTGAAGTCATGTGACCGTGCTGTAGTTCCTTTATAGCCCAACATTAGCCACATTTAGCTTAGCGTGCTGTAGTTCCTTTATAGCCCAACATTAGCCCCTTTAGCTTAGCGGTGTGACGTGAAGTCATGTGACCGTGCTGTAGTTCCTTTATAGCCCAACATTAGCCCCTTTAGCTTAGGGGGTGAGTGAAGTCATGTGACCGTGCTGTAGTTCCTTTATAGCCCAACATTAGCCTCCTTTAGCTTAGCGGTGGAGACGTGAAGTCATGTGACCGTGCTGTAGTTCCTTTATAGCCCAACATTAGCCTCCTTTAGCTTAGCGGTGGTGACGTGAAGTCATGTGACCGTGCTGTAGTTCCTTTATAGCCCAACATTAGCCTCCTTTAGCTTAGCGGTGGTGACGTGAAGTCATGTGAACGTGCTGTAGTTCCTTTATAGCCCAACATTAGCTTTTTACTTCAGAAATCATATAAGTCAGCATTTTCTAGCACTTCCTGTTCCCTGGTCTGGAGGTCAATGGTTTCTGAATTTGTTTTTGGTCGTTATCCTGAAATAAGGTCTGTGGTTAACACAAGTTGAACAGATTTTGGTTCAATCCCAACGTCAAGGAGGCGTGTGGCGCAGTGGATAGTGCGTTGGTGTTGGGATCAGGGAGCACAGGTTCAAACCCCACTGCAGTCAGCATGTCGTTGTGTCCCTGAGACACTTCACCCCAAATTGCTCCTGTTGGGATTGTCCACAGTACTGTATGTAACTCGCTTTGGATAAAAGCATCTAACATGTAATGTAATTTTAACATTTTGTTCTGCGACATAAAATAAGTCAATAAATACCCCACTGGTGGATTTAAAAACGGTGATTGCTAACAAGTCACGATATAAACTACTAAATTTCATTACTTCAAAAATACAAACTTCCCATATGCACAGCTAATCCATTATGGAGAGTGAAGTAATTAAACCGTCCCAATTGTACTTTTTTTGGAGCATAGCCCAGAGTGTAACCAATTATGTCTATGCCAATTAAGTTTGTTTCAGCCAAAGTGTATTTTTGGACCAAAAAATCCAATTGGACCAGGCCTTAGCGTTTAAAAACGTCCGATAGAGCATATCGTCCCCTACAGGCTTTTCCATCCACCTGCATTTCCACCACACCTCCAGTCCTCCCTGCCGTTTCATCAGTGTAAACGTCCCTGTAGGGAGGAACGTCGAACACAGGGCTTTTTTTTAGATGCCGAAAAGAATGAGCAGCCCTCACTACTCACACTGAGTGATGAACAGTGTCCGGACATGGCAGGTAACGGTTATGAATGGCCCCCCTTCCTATATGTGACACATTGAAATGATAAGCGTAAGGCGGGGAAGATGGATTCTGCAGGGGAGCTTTAGGTACGTGCAGAGGGTGAATCGTGGAGGAGGAATTCATCTCAAGGGTGGTGCAAAATAAAATAAGATTCATTCATTTCCCCAATGGGAGATGGCTTCATGTACAAAAGGCAGAATTTAATAATATTCAAGATATTTGGTTTATAGCTATTTTTCGGAGCTGCTGCTGTAGCTTTACTGCAAATCAAAGACCTGTATTCTTATTCATGGTAAGAAGGCGTTTCTACTCTATAGAACTGGGTAATTACCTCAGCGTACATCTCAACGTCTGTAGGAGTAAACAGTGCTTGTTAAGAAACGTTCCCCCGCAGAGCACTGGTGGGCAGAAGCAGCATGCTAATCACGCTAAAATACAGCACTAGTAAAGCAGCATTGAGAGCTATAATTAGGGACGGGTATCGTTAAGGTTTAATCAGTACTACTACTCTTATTGATCCAGTACTTGAACTGTTTAATACCAGGTTTCGCTATAATAACCCACAGATCCATTCAAATTAACTAATCAAAATCGACCCACTCTTCGGAAGATTTTTGATCTGGGTTTCACAATGTAAACATATTTAAGTGCATTAATTACTGGACAGGTTTCTGACACCGTTAGCTAGCTAGCATGTCTGTTACCAACTTGACTCAACAACACTGACTAAAGCAGAGTTTCTCCAGTAATTGAACACCAGCCAGGACAACAGGAAGCCCATCAACAACAAGTATGTGTATACATATATCTAAATGCCAAATTAAAGCCGAATATCCATTTCAGTATTTTCCCTACTCTATATTTATCTGTGGCAGAGCAGTCCGTGAATGAGACTAGTGTCTGTGATTTGTTAAACTAAGTAATAACCATACAGTCTGAGGTAATATGTTGTATGTTGTATATGTATTTTATCTAAACTGCTGAGATCACATTAACAGATCAAGGTAAGAAAAGGTTGTCAGTAGACTACAGGTTATAAACAGGCTAGGTTGTGTAGCCTTCACGTGCTAACATGCTAACTGCTAACAGATTATGTTACTTGATGAAGAACTGTCTAACTATAGTGTGCTACTCCTCCAGCATCTTATTGAACACCCTGATAAACCACTAGATGAATCCATGGTTATGTTGTTTACCTCATATTTTTACCAACTATTTCTAAACAGTATGTTTGTTGGCGCTGCCCTTGTTCTGAGACACTGAGCTCATTCGCTCCCATAGACTGAGTTTGTTAATACCTTTTCATATTTGAAAGACTGAAGCCGATATAAAGAAGTAGACCTGGATTCAAAAGACAAATATGTGCAGCCATAAAAGAGAAGGTCAACGGCGCTATTAGACCGGTTTATTCCACACTGCATATGAAAACAAATTTCCCAGCAGCACATTCAGAGAAACGGTAATACATCTAGCTATTAACGAAGCATATGAGAAGAAACAAATGAAAAAGTGAGACGTATAGAGAGTGGGAGCCACCTAGAATCACCTCTCCTGCTTCTAAACCCAGACACGGTGTGTGCTTTCAACCATTAAAATCAGCGCTGCCTGTAATGTGGTTAAAGCAGATATCATTTGCCTGTCTCTTCCTGTCAGTTTCTAAAGAGCGATGGAGTTGCGTTTTCACATCCAATTTAAGAAGAAGGGAAAACGAGCCCTGAAAACTTCTTAACGCCACCTCCTTCGGCACTTTGGAGCCTAATTGCTTCACTTGGCCACCTTTTCTAGAACTTGAGCTCAGATCCAAGAAGAGCAAGCATTTAGCCATCATTTCTGAGGAGATAATGTTCATTTCCACACTCGCAGGCACAGGGAATCGACCCAACTTGTGTACAAAGAAGCTGTGTTAGCATCGCCAACCCCGCCTCAGGGATTGGACCCGAGCCTTTGTGCTTTTGAGGCACACAGATCCCTATCCCCTAATTGATTTTCTCCGATTCTTTAAAGCAGAGCCAGGAACAGTTCCGGCTGCTGATAGAGTTAATTAGGAGTAACTGTTCCTGGATTAGTGATAAAAGCTAAGGAAGCATTTAGGCAAAATGCATAACCAATGTGCAGAGAAGGACCCTTAACTAGCGTTGCAATGCAGTGGAGTATTTGCTCATATAGAGTTTATCTCCGCTATTAAGCTCCGTATGGCGTCTTAAGAACTGGATAAGTTGTCTGCCCACAGGATAACATCCCCTGTTAGCTTTATGTTTATCCATTTCCACACGCTTTGTTATAATTGACCTAATTAATGCTAGAATCACAGTTTTTGTTCTAACAGATTGGAGCTGAAGATATCCACATATTTCTGCTGCTCCACAATTAGGAATCTCTCTTTGTGTTAGTGCAAGCAGTCTCAGAGACACAGGTTTTAAACAAATACAGAATCTGGAAATGGAAATGAGTCTAGGACCATGACATTTAACTCAACGTTCAGAGTGGAGGGAACTTTAGAAGTATATAGAGGGGATGTTTTTGTTCAATATGAACGAGACGTATGCTAGCTTCTGTAACTCCATGCAGTCTCTCCATTAGAGTTTCTTAATGAATATCTCTGGAAGGTGAACAACTGAGTTTGAAAACCATATTTACAGACAAACGGTAACTGATATTTGACCCTTTCATCAATTATTTCCTTCTAGATGTTCTGCATGACTCAACAAGGGAAATGTTAGATTTCTAAGAACTTTTTTGAATCCGTAATGAACGCAATTTAAAGTGGACCAATCATGCTATATTTAAACATATATTGTAGGGCCATACCGATACAAAACATGTCTGTGAAGTTTGTTTTTCAAAATACAAACAGATCATCCATTGTGCCCCCTCATACTGCTCAAACCCCTCTTTTGAAGCCCTGTTAGAGAAACGCGGATCTTCGGTCCTTAGCTTGACAAAAAGAAGCCGATCAGAATTCTCGGACCTTAAACCACGTCAAGGATTATTTCTGAAAAGTATGGAGCTCAAATGCTTTTTATCACAAGGTGAGTTCCTTTTTTATTTCCTGCTTTTAAACACATGTGCTCTCCAGTACAGGTTAGCTCTGAGTGTTAGCGAGCTTGCTAATGAACAAAACCCAAAACCGTCAGGCATTGTTTCTGACAGCAACTTTCTGTGGGACGCCAACGCTATTACATCACAGCAGTATTTAGTATATAGACATCACAAAGTGCATTTTGCATGATAGGTCCCCTTTAAGACCCATTTCACATCCATACTGGCAAGTAGGTATGGAAGGATATGAAGGAAAATTGGATTCATAGAGAGACTCGCAAAGTAGATGATAGAATCAGAGAGCACGGTTTAAAATATCCCATACGTCTATTATATTTAATATGACTCACGGTAAGTGCATCTGCGCTTTTAAAGTTGGCAAAGCATAAGTAACAGGCATCAACTGAGCACTAAATGCATCTAGATTAACCAACGGAGCAGATGCCGGGAAAACTGACAAATCCCTTTTCAATAATTCCCCTAAAGTCGCATCTAAAACGCGATCTGATCTAGCTGTGTATATTTTGTTCTTTTGATTGTTATATTCAATCTCAGTAGCTACCCAACGGCAGTGAGGTGACGTCATGTGACCGTGCTGTAGTTCCTTTATAGCCCAACATTAGCCTCCTTTAGCTTAGCGTTGG
>NW_011361218.1:0-3088 GCF_000735185.1 Notothenia coriiceps
CCCACCCTAACATGAGCGTACAGACAGATAAAAGGCCCTAACAATAAGCTTTATCCAAAAGGAAGGTCTTAAGCTGACTTTTAAAAACGGATAGGGTGTCTGCCGCCAAAAACTGGAAGCTGATTCCACAAATGTGGAGCTTGATGACAAAAGGCTCTGGCTCCCATTGTACTTTTAGAGACTCTAGGAACAACCAACAACCCTGCATTCTTGGAACGCAATGCCCTAGTAGGTCAGTAGGGTATAATGAGCTCTTTAAGATAGGACCTTACAAGTAATGCACATTATTTCAAATGTAATTAGTAAAAACCAGAAACCAGTACAAGTGTTTC
The DNA here is from genome assembly GCF_000735185.1 of Notothenia coriiceps. Taxonomy (NCBI): domain Eukaryota; kingdom Metazoa; phylum Chordata; class Actinopteri; order Perciformes; family Nototheniidae; genus Notothenia; species Notothenia coriiceps. The sequence goes on from NW_011361218.1 coordinate 333, forward strand.
ACCTTAGAATAAAACTCTTCAACTATTGAAACAAATACAAAAATAAAATGCTCTCATAACTCTACCGTGTCTCTCCCTCTCTTCCCTCTATATTGCTCGCCCAAGGGCATTTGGGTCCGCTGTTCCTGCCAAAGTGTTTCCTGTTTCTGACTCTGCGGCTGTCAGTGTAGTGAAAGATGTTTGGAGGCAATAAGAGAAGAGCTGATCTTTCTGTCTGGATCAGGCTCAAAGTTCCCACTCACATCTCACACCTTTTTAAAATGGGCCAGTTTCATACCTCCAAAAGCAGTTTTTCTAAATCATTAATATACTGTTCAATTATTTTACCAGTTGGAACATCATCCCAGAGGGAAAGGATACTAATGGGCAGATTTCTTTACAAGGTCACTTTCAGTGTTATAAATCATCAAGGTCTCATTACTGTTAACTAGCTCTAACATAGGTTGGCAATTAACTGCCCGGAGGAAGGAGGAGGACTTGGAACATTTTTTTCAATCTCTCCTTGCATGTGTCGGCGGTGATATTCCTCTCCTGTCCACATGTTCTGATCAGCTGTAGACTGATGCTGTCGTTTCATTTGGCCTCCTGTCAGTCTTTTCACCAGATGTTGAACCTGCCACAGGATTTTGCTCCCATTCAGACACACCAGCATCAGTTTGGTCCTACATTGTTGGTTAAAAAGAATGTGTAGAAACAGGAAAGACATAAACACTTACCAAGCTACAAGAGGGCTCTGAGAGCAGAAGTCTCTTCCAAGGCTGCTTCCATGAGTGAAAAGTAATGCGTGAACCAGCCCGTTGATTTGAATACGCTCCAAAATGTATTGGCTTCCTCATGGCCAACGCTACACCTTTCCAACAAGTTTCATGAAAAATCCTGCCACATTTCTAATAAGAGTGCATTGACGTAGACCTCTTCACCTATACATCTTAGTTCTTACTCTTTTTCCTTACTGATGGTATGTAATTTGGTTATGTGTGTAGACGGTGGAAGCAGGGAGAGGCATATACGTGCCTTGATCCCTGCCGAGTCGACGCACAACTGTTGATTGGTGTCAGTGCCAGAACAACTTTTTAGGAGCAATGCGCTCATGGTATAGATGTGGCGCATACATCTTAGTTCCTACTCTTTTCCCTCACCCTATCCTAAGGGAGTGCATGTACGTAGACATGTTTGTTTAGCTGCTATAGGCTTAGACTGTCTTACCTTACTTCTTCCTTCTGTCTGTCTGTCTGTACCTGTGTACTCTCATGTTCCGAATAACCCAGCTTCCCCCAAATGTCTTTTTGGTGTTTATATCTACCCCGGGATCCTGAGTCGTGGCTGAACCTGTCTCTGTGGTCCTGCCTGACTCTCACCATACTACTTCCCTGATGGCTCCCGCAGGATTGTTGACATCCTCGTGGATTCATCTTCTTATTATAGACACATGCATTTCCAAACATTTGGTCTACCTATGCTGTAAAATGTATTATCTCTTCGGTTTGCACACGACATCTATTGCACGTCTGTCCGTCCTGGGAGAGGGATCCCTCCTCTGTTGCTCTCCCTGAGGTTTCTCCCATGTTCCCCTTTAAACTGTGGGGTTTCTCTGGAAGTTTTTCCTTGTACAGTGTGAATGTCTAAGGACAGAGGGTGTTGTATTGTCATACTGATATTCTGTACAAACTGTGAAGTCCACTGAGACAAATGTAACATTTGTGATGTTGGGCTATATAAATAAACATTGATTGATTGATTTCCCGTAATCCTGCTGACATATTAAAATACACAGAACTGAAAACATAACCTCCTTGGCAGAGAGAAATATCACTGTATGCTGGAAAAACAGAGCCGGTTTATGTAGACAGGGGTTCATTTACTTTTGGCCTTAAAGTCTATAATCATTTTGAAAAAATGTAATATAAAAAGGATGGAATGTTTTTTTTCTCCATATTATCCAACTTTAAAAGTTGCTGAAAGGTCTCGAATATGTGTAGAATAAAAATGTTAAGTCGAGAAATTCAGTCTCCTAAAAATATTTCCGCTCTGTGTTTCATAGTTTTGTGTTTCTCCATAAAGGTCTTAAAAACGTTGTCTAGGCAATGCAACCTACATAAAAAAAACTCCACATTCTTATCTGTGCACAAAAAGCCAACCGAGAAACATATCACTACTTTATGTACATATCACTACTTTTTTAATTTCTTTATTTATTCTCCTACGTTTCTGATATCTTTACTTTTTTGACAGCAGAGGCCTTTCTTTTTCCGGAGGATCTTGTAGGAGTGGAGGACTTGAGTTCTGACTCCTCACCACCTGTAGCCATGTGGTTCGATCTAAAAATACAGCTCAGCTTTGTTCTGCCAGCCTGAAACTTGGCAAGGCAGCTCGTACTGCAGCTCGTACTGCAGCGCGGGCGATGCTCAGGGGTCAACACGGGGGAATTCACAAAATGTACATCCACCAAAACCAGCAGAGGGTTTTATAGTTGATATGTGAGTCTCTGAAGGGTTCTGGCAGGACCGGGCCCTCCTGCTGGTGACTGGTTAAACAGAGCGCACACCGGGGATCTTTTCTGGACTTTATATGTCGATGTTGTGGATAGAACAAACTCCAATCAAAGTTCTCCCTCTTACTGATGGACTTTGTTAGAGATAATGACTTTCCTTCAGACTTTTTACATTTAAAAAAAATGTGTTCTGATCATCGGAAAAAACACTTCAAAAAATCTGAAACGGCATACATGTCCTTACATCACTAATTAGTTCTTAGGA
>NW_011361219.1:0-3607 GCF_000735185.1 Notothenia coriiceps
TCCTACGGCCACCATGGCCGGTGTGCCCCTGATACTGTTAAAATCTCGAAGTTTCTTTAAAAGCGTCAGAACAGTGGTTTCTGAACTGCATTATGCTGCGTTCACAACGGACGTGAAGCGAATATTCTCATCGCTCTGATCGCTGGAGTTTCACCGCGGCTGTGAGCTGTGTTTACTCCCGTCATTCAAACAGGACGCGCTGGAGAGGGGGCGGGGCTTAAATCCATGTAAATACTGTGGTGGAAACCAACTGCGAAAAAATTAACCTATTTTACCGTGATTTAATTGTAATACACGTTTCAAAATGATGCCGAAGTAACTAAATACCAATAACGGTTAGTAAAAACCAAGCTGTCTAGTCAGGATTCAGACAGTATTGCACTTCATTTATTGTCTTGGTTGATTCTGTTGGCTTATATTTTATTTTATCAATAAGGTATTTATATTGTTTTTCCCTTTTGAAACAGATGTTCAGTTATGCTAGTGTCTTTGATTGCACTTCAAGTCTAAAGTTTACATTTTAATTGTTTGGCAGTCACTGACTTTTCCTCATTGATGTTTTATGTTTTACTTAGTTATGTTTTACTCTCCTTTTCATGTTTATTGATGTCACATCACTGCTAGTGTTACCTAAAACATAAAGTGAATTTTTATACTGAGAAACTGTGCCTTGAATATTTTATTTTATTTAGCAAGAGAGTGCACTTTACTTGGAGAAGAAACCAGTGTTAACATTTGTTGTGTAGGTGTAGGCCTACCTACTTGAACACTGAGGAAGCCATATCAAAGTTCCTGTTGAATTGGTCATTCAGGGATTCATTGCAAAATTAAAACCAGCTTGAAATGGTATTTTGGTCTGTTACTCCTTTTTATTTTATTTTTTGTTACCTTGAAGGTGGTTGTACTGTTAAGTAACTTGAAAAATAATCATAATAACCGACATGAAAAAATATCTTGATAAATATCGTCTAACGTGATACTGCTTGAAAAATATTGTGACATTACATTTTTCAATATCGTCCACCCCTATTTGTGGGCCATATTTCATTATACTTTTTGAATTTGCTGAGGGCCAATTCAAAATGGCCATCGGCCGCATTTGGCCCCCGGGCCGTACTTTGGACACCCCTGCTTTAAAGTGTTCATTAAGAGTAAAGGGAACTGACCTGCTCTGTGTATCCGAAGCTGAGGCTGTAAAACAGCGTCCAGTAGTTTCTGGAGTCTCTCGTTCTCCTCTTTGGAAAGAGACAGCTCCTCCTCGTGCTCTGCTATCGTTTTTTCAAACAGAGCAAATATCTCTTCAGCAGCAGCAGTGAGTCGCTGCTTCTTCAACGACAGCAGCATTTGGACTTTACTCATGTTTACTAGATCACCTTTTCCTCCAAACTCCGTTAAACACACCGTTTTTCTCTCGATCAAACTCTCAATCCGACTAGTGTTGCTAACGTGTTTCCAGCTAGCATGCTAAGCTAGCTCCTATAGTCCGAGGTAAACGCTCCAGAAAAAATAGCACAGAGTTCATTCAGAGGTTTATCCAGACACACAGATGATGGATCAGTAGTGCTGGAGCTCACACATGCTTTATCGGGAACACAGAGAGAGAGAACCGTAGCGACGAGACGCCTCCTCGAGCCAGGTTATCTTCTTCTTCTTCTTCTTCTTCTTCTTCTTTAGTTTTTATTGGCGGTTGGCAAACCAACTTGTGCATTACCGCCACCAACTGGACTGGAGTGTGGACAAGAGACTAGAAAACAATAAACTAAATAAAGAAAATAAAGAACCAAAACTCTAGATTATTTTTAAATTAATCAATTTCTCTTAGAAACGTAATAATCTCACAATACATATTGCCTGATGTTTTCCCTAACAGCCCTGATAGCGACAAGTCATGGAATTTTGCTTTCTTCAGTGTCTGGAAAAGCACATTTCTCTGAGTACTATAAAGCAGTAAAACATGCTCAACAGTTTCTGGCTGGCTACAGTGTATACACTTTCTAGTTGGATGCTTTCCTATTATACTTAATGTATGATTAAGACCTGTATGACCTATTCTCATCTGAGAAATGACATTTTCCTCCCTTCTTTTAAACCCCACCTTCCTTCCATCCCCCACATACCTTTGCATTTTATAAAGATGTCTTCCTGTATGCCTAAGGTCCCAATGTTCTTGCCATGTTGTTTGTGCATATTTCTGTATCAATGTGTTAACCTCTTTTTTGCTAAGTGGAACTTCTATTTCTATGTTCATAATTCTGAGTGTTTGTTTGGCCAGAATGTCCACCTGTTCATTACTATGGAATGCCATTTAAGCCAAAATTAAATTAATACATAAATAATTAATTAAATACATATATATATAAATATGCCTATGAAATAAATTATGAAATAAATAAATGAGGCAATAAATATGTATACATGTACATTCAAATACACATTTATTTATTTCAAGAGACTTTTATTTCACAATGACACATTTATTTATTTCAAGAGACTTGTATTTCATAATGACACGTTTATTTATTTCAGGGGACTTGTATTTCATAATGACACATTTATTTATTTCAGGGGACGTGTATTTCATAATGACACATTTATTTATTTCAGGGGACTTGTATTTCAAAATGCCACATTTCCATTCCTTATATGCAAATGAACGGGGCGTGGTTAGCTCACAGATCCAGACCAAAGCAACAGCACCACAACACCCCTAAATCTAACCCAACCCCTTTCACACCAAGGCTTTTTATCTCTCATCAAAGGTAGCTAAAAACATGCATTATTGTACTCGGGAAGGGAGTTTGACAGAGTATTACTCAAAGTACACAATAAAAGTACTTCATTGTATTTGGGGTAGTAGTCTAACAAGTACTGAGTCCAACAGTACCAATTTTATTAAGAACTTATTGCTAAAAATAATTTGATCTCTCATCAAATATAGCAGAAGTGGCATGATTTTGTTCTCAGGAGGGGACTTTAAGAGAGTATTACCCAAAAAGTACACAGTAAAAATTTCATTTGATTGTAGCAGTCAAACTAGGACTGAGTCAAACAGTGTCAGTTCTATTAAGAACTTATGCTACAAATGAATTGCATTGCAAATAAAGCAGAAAAAAACATGCATTATTTTACTCTTGTACAGCGAATACCGTGAAGGCGCATTAATTGCGCACTCAAAAATGAATAGCTGCTCATTTGAGCAAGCGAATGCGAGAGACGGCTGAGTTGACCGCAGTTATGCAACAGCAACCAAAGCTAAACTGAATATCTTGACTACTTGTTGCTATCATATTGTGGCATAAGCCGTTTTCTACAGGCAAATTTTACCTTTTCATTATGATTCTTGTGATAGTCCGACAGCACAACCTGTGCAGCCTATGTATTGATTCCATCTGATAGCTGCTATAAAAAAAAACAACACTTCTGCCTGCTCTCCACAATTATCAATAACACTGAACGGATGGTCAAAGTAAGGTACAAATAAACAGAATCACACGAAGCATTATGAAATACAAGTCCCCTGAAATAAATAAACGTGTCATTATGAAATAAAAGTCCCATGAAATAAATAAATGTGTATTTAAATGTACATGTATACATATTTATTACC
>NW_011361220.1:0-4280 GCF_000735185.1 Notothenia coriiceps
TGAAATGTTCATATTGATATTTTTTAACTCTGGCTTTGTAATAAAAACATATGGCAAAACGAAAACAGCCAAGCGTCACAGCTTTTGGATTCACAAGCAAAGAAGCGAAGGAGTCTAAAAATGACAACGTGAACGGAAAACAACTTTTAGTTGGCCGGCTGTAAGCGGCGTTAGGGTCGAGCTTGACAGCTCCACACCGAGGGAGAGTCCTGCCGATGCGGAGCCTGAAGAGGCTTCAACAACGGCCACATCCGCCAGCATAGTGACACCGTCTGTATTAGTAGAAGAGTGTTTTTATAGCAATTGATCGCATCCGCGCTGCTGCGCCAGTCAACAGAGCGTGCGTGTGACATATTTAGTAGCAGGATGTGCTCTGAAAAATAGGGCTCCCCGAAAGCAAATGGGTAATTCGAAAACTGACAGAGCTCCCTCTATACAAATCAAACTGTAGACGGTGTGAAAGCACCTATTGTTTTAAATAATGGTCGGAATGTGACCTGTGAGCCTTCTGAATTACCGTGGGACAGCACATTCTAAACTAAAATGTTCAATCAATAAAGTAACATCTTATCTTATCTTAATAATATCTTCATATTAATAATAATAATAAATCATACAGTATGTGTCCGAAAGGGAGCAGGAGGAAGCAAACACAAAAATATACTGCATATTAAAGCAAACGATTGTAAAGGTAAAAGTATGAGCATAACAAATAAAGAAGTGTAATGTAAACATTTACATTATAATTATGATTATTTAATATATAAAGACTATATATTATTGAATTACAAGATTAGATATACTTTAGTTGATCTAAAATATTGATGTGTTCAAATGATCTTCAAAACACAACTGAAAGTCCATGAAACTTGTCTTTCTGTATTTGTGAATGAAGCGCCATCTCCTGGTTAAAACCTGAAATTGAAAATCTGGCAACGCCCTCTTGGAAAATAGTGGGAGGGCTTAACATTCCTCTATTCTTCTATTGTTAACAAGTTCCTAATATGTCTAAATTAATGATACAGTGAAGGAAATAAGCATTTGATCCCTTGCAGATTTTGTAAATGTGCCTACTTACAAAGAAATGAACAGTCCATAATTGTAATGGTAGGTCCATTTTAACAGTGAGATTAAGAATATCAAAAAATCCAGAAATTGATATTATATAAAAGATAAAAATTGATTTGCATTTAACTATAGGAAATAAGTTCTTCTTCTCTGAAGAACCAGCACGTGCCCTGATGAATATGGGGGCTGTGTTGTCTGGAACCTTGTGTTCCTGGTAGGGTCTCCCATGACAAATTGGTCTCAGGCAAGGGGCCAGACTAAGGGTGCATTCACACCAGCCTTTTATAGTCCGGTTGAATCGAACCCTGGTGCGTTTAGCCGCTTGATGCGGTTCATTTGGGTCGGTGTGAACACAGTCCGAGACCTCTTAAGTGGACTAAACAACCGGACTCTGGTCCCCTAAAATAGGTGGTCTCGGAACGCTTGCTTGCGAACTCTGGAGCGGTTAATTGCTGGTGTGAACGCAGTCCGCACCAAAACATAGGAAGCGTAGTATTTACGTGTCACAAGAACGTGGATGTCTTCAAATATATTTAGCGAAAGAGTCTTTCAAGACATCTGCGGTTGTTTAGTTAAAGAGTGAAACAGAATTAAGTTTTGAACAGTCTCGTGCAAAGTAAAAATGCTCTACATAAAATTAAGAACACCTGTCGTTGGTGAAACGCCCCTCCTTACTGCAGAACGTCTCTCATTATATGTGTTATAATGTTTTTTAACGGACGTTGTCTGATTATATAATCATATGCGCGGGCCGCTAGTGTCTGTTGATCTCCAGATTAACAGCAGCATGACAATAACCTGCCGAAAGTGCCGATGCTCCATGGCGGAGGCTATGGGTAGAAATTGCCGGGATTAGCGTTTTCACCCCCTTAATGTCTGACCAATGGTTGAACAGCATTTCCGTGCACATGACTTGTGTTTAAAGTTTATAGTCCGTTTGAGTTTTGCCCGTGTGAAAGCAAACCGAACCTTCTGAAAAATGAAACAATGTAACAAACTGTGACTATTAGGTGTGTATGCACCCTAAGATTGGTTCAAAAGACCTCATGACGACACACGAAGTGAGGATACCCGGCCCGGAGGAAGCCCGGGTTCCCCTTCTGGAGCCAGGCCCAGAAGGAGGACTCAACGGCGAGCGTCTGCTGGCCGGGCTTGCCACGGAGCAAAAAGGCAACGTGGATAACACCTCCGCTTCTCCGTCCCGCGGGCCCACCACCTACGGGAAACAGCGATGGGGTCGGGTGCGCTGCCAGAAGGGTGGCAGTGAAAGCAGAGGGTCTCGACGGACCAGACCCAGGCGACAGAAGCTGGCTTTGGCGACGTGGAAAGTCACCTCTCTGGGGGGGAAGGAGCCCGAGCTCGTGCGGGAGGTGGAGCGTTACCAGTTGGATCTGGCTGGGCTCACCTCTACGCACAGCGTCGGCTCTGGAACCTTACTTCTGGATAGGGGTTGGACTCTATTCTTCTCCGGAGTTGCTCAAGGTGTGAGGCGCCAGGCGGGTGTGGGGATACTCACAAGCCCCCGGTTGGGTGCTTCTTTGTTGGAGTTTACCCCAGTGGACGAGAGGGTCGCCTCCCTACGCCTGCGGGTTATGGGGGGGAAAACTCTGATTGTTATGTGTGCTAATGCACCAAACAGCAGTTCAGTGTATACAGACTTATTGGAGACCCTGGAAAGAGTCCTGTATGGGGCTCCTGAAGGGGACACTTTAATCTTGCTGGGAGACTTCAACGCACATGTGGGCAATGATGGAGACACTTGGAAGGGCGTGATTGGGAGGAACGGTCCCCTTGATCTCAACCGGAGTGGTGGTTTGTTACTGGACTTCTGTGCTAGTCATGGATTGGCCGTAACAAACACCATGTTCGAACATATGGATGCTCATAAGTGTACGTAGTACCTGAGCACCTTAGGCAGAAGGTCCATGATCGATTTTGTTATCGTATCATCCGACCTGAGGCCGTATGTTTTGGACACTCGGGTTAAGAGAGGGGCAGAGTTGTCAACTGATCACCATCTAGTGGTGAGTTGGGTGAAGCCTCTGGACAGTACTGGTAAGCCCAAACGTGTAGTTCAGGTGAACTGGGAACTTCTGGAGGAGGCCCAAGTTCAGGAGGCCTTCAACTCACACCTCCGGCGGAGCTTTTTGGGCATTCCTGTGGAGGTTGGGGACATTGAACCAGAGTGGGCGGTGTTCAAAGCCTCTATTGCCGAAGCCGCGGCGGGGAGCTGCGGTCTCAAGGTCTTAGGTGCCTCAAGGGGCGGTAACCATCGAACCTCCTGGTGGACACCGGTGGTCAGGGAAGCCGTCCGACTGAAGAAGGAGGCCTAAGGGATTTGTTATCCCGGGGGACTCCTGAGGCAGTTGCAAGGTACCGACAGGCCCGAAGGACAGCAGCCTCGGAAAACAGTGCCGAAGGAGTGGCAGACAGGGGTGGTTGTTCCCCTTTTAAAAAAGGGGGATCAGAGGGTGTGTGCCAATTACAGAGGCATCACACTACTCGGCCTCCCCGGGAAAGTTTACTCTAAGGTACTCGAAAGGAGGGTCCGGCCGATTGTCGAACCTCAGATTGAGGAGGAATAATGCGGATTCCGTCCTGGTCGTGGAACGACGGATCAGCTTTTTACTCTCGCAATCCTGGAGGGGGCCTGGGACAGATACGTGCACACATAGACTCTAGATAGTGCCTGAGCACCTGCCCGTTTTGCCCTCTGGACAGCAATGTGCCCTTTTGAAAGTTCGTTTTTTACAGTTTTTTTTTTTTTACAGTGTACTGTATGTGGCTCATGGTAACATCGATCAATTCTGGATTAAAAGCTTCTAATATATACAACAATGCCCCAAATGCGCGTCGTAATTTTGTCAGACATCCCCACACGTGCCCCGCGTCCCTCCCTAGCTTCAGATTGGACCCCCCTAAGTCATTTAGACTAATACAAATAAATGTTAAAATAATTAATTTTTTGATAATAAATCAGTAAAATCAGGCAAAAATAAGAATTAAATAACCTAACCCTAACCTAACCCTAAACCTAAAACCGAAATATAGTAACCAAAAACCGAAAAGAAACTAACAAAATCCGCCATTATCCGACAAATTTTTGCGCACAATTTCGGAGCACACAATTTCGCCACGACGACTCAGAAGGTGCCCTTTTTTTTTCTCTTGAGCACCTGCCCCTATAAATGTCTGTGCACGCCACTGCCTCT
>NW_011361221.1:0-2941 GCF_000735185.1 Notothenia coriiceps
CTACTGCCATATTTGCAAAATGTGCCTCTGAACCTTGACAAGTGCATGTTTCAGGCTTATCAATTAACAACAGGAGGGGTCACAGACATAAGACCAGCTGTTAAATAAAGCCCTTCTGACCTTAGGTGTCATGTGGGTATATTATTTCACCCATTTATTAATTATATGTTTTACATTTGATAACACCACTGTGTTTCGTATCCCCTAAACCTCCAGGGTGTACACAGTTTAATACTGGCAACTTCTAATTGTGGGAAATACGAAAACGTCTTATAAAGAGACGTGCCATATGTTGCGAAACACACAATAAGTGGGACTGGAGCCGGGGGCTGGACCCGTCCAATTCCAGTTTTGGAAAGTCTGCCGTGGTTCCATTCCATTTCAAAGAGCGGTTGACGCTCAGCGTAACCTTGTCGCACTGCCACTCCAACATCCAATCACAGGGCTTGATGACTAATCACAGGGTTTGTAAAGCAAGGCGGATGTTGTAGTCCCAAACGATAGCTGGGGATTCTGGGTGGTGTAGTGTCTTCGTAAACTGTAGTGTCTAAACTCCTAAAAGACGATTTGTTTCATGGATTTGTATAATTAACAAGGATAAACTGATGTTTTTTAGTGGATGAGTAATGCAGATATCACTGTGTAATAATTTGACAGTGAGGGGAATATATCCGGTTTTATGATGAAAACTTTGAGACCCGAAAAACTGTTTTCACCCACGCTACTTTACATGGAAGCTGCCGCACACGTTATCCTGGCAAGACCTCAAAACATCTTCGTAATATCTATCAAACTATAGATCCTACACATCCACTGGACGTGGATTCTAAAAGTACAATATACACTTCTTGCTAAAAATCTAATCAAAAAGCATTTTAATGGCCAAACTATTCTACAATTTAGGATTTTCCATAGAGGGTTATTTGTGAATAAACGGGAGCATGTTGTTTCTTACACGACCACTAGAGGTGTTACACTTTAAAACGTGGCTATGGGTCGTAATCTAAGGTGCTTAAACAATCGACCTATTTGGTCGTTTTTTGTAGGAGGACAGGCTGGTCTGTCTACATGATGTGGCCTGCCGACATGGCCACTGTCATACAGATCATAAATCAAAGCCCTCGATTGGTTTCTGTGTCATTCAAGCTCGGGAGCAGGCACGTGCACACATAGACATCAAAGTGGTCTTGAGCCCCTGCCCTTTTTCTTCCTCCAGAGAAAGTGCCCTTTTTTAATTATAAATTAATATATATCTACTGCTGTTTGTGCCCAGTTTCCCTTCCCAAAAATATATTGATTGAATACAAAATAAAAAAATCAGGTTGGGAGATTAGACTGTTCCGTAGCTCTCCCCCCTCCCTCCATCCGTCCCTCCACGTCTCCTGCACAGCGGTGCCGACATCAGCAGTCCCTTCAGACAGACAGGCAGCTGCACCTCCCACCTTACTGTCCCATGTTATGCCGGCTTTTCTTGGGCTTATTTTGAAGGTGATGAAAAAATGCTAATGAATAAGTTAGCTCAAGGTTTAGCTAAGGCAATTTATCATGGGCATAGCCTACAGGCTAATGTACTGTACTTAAGGGGAGACACTTAAAGTGAATACAGTCAAATGTGAATCTAATGACGTCATCACAATCGCTACATTGATATGCAAATTAGGCATTAACTAGGCCTAATTCAAATGCGCTAGCTAGCTGCGCTAACGGATATAAGAAGCTGTTTCAACAACAAGGTGGAAGGAGAGCTCTCTACTGCCAGACTGAGAGGCTGATAACTATAGCTCAGGTGAGGTTAAGGACTCTGAGTGTTTTAGTCTAAGTTATTTCAGTGGGTCTCAAACGGTTTGGTCACCATTTATGTAAACATATATTTCCATTTGAGGGGGTAGTGATTATTAAAATATGCATGAATAAAAATGAAAATATGTTAAATAGGTGAAAAAAGGTAAGATACACTTTTAAAACGTGTTGATAGCTAAAAACTATAGTATTTGCTGCTGCCTCAAAGACGAGCAGGGGGAAGAGGAGGGAGACAGGAGAGGCTGATTCAGGAGCCCAGACACACTCACAACTATAAATGAACCAAAATAAATAAACAAGTTTCAGTGTTTTTTTCATATTGGATATGGTATGTTATTGGTTATGGCCATGATTTGATAGGTTATTTAAATGTATACAGTTCTGTTTCATAGGTGCTCCCATACATCTAGTCTCCTTATTTCCCCTCAAAATGCACCAGATTGATGCATTTAACTCCAAAATTAAAAAATATATCTTACCGGGGGGGCATGCCCCCGGAACCCCCTAGAGGACCTGAGGTCCACTCCCACTTCAAATATGTTCACATGGATAGGTTTCCAAATACATTTGCACACTTTTTTAAATAGTAATCCCTGTCCAGGTCCATATGTTCATAATTGGGTAGTAGATTTAAACTATAGGACTATCACAATGGGCAGCAACGCTGTAAATATTCACAAATAAATCCAGCAAAATGGCACACAAAAAAACTGGTAGTGGCCTGGCTGGGTGTTTCATTCCCGGCCTGACTTATTGTCCGGCCCTGATCACACTAAATGCGCTATTGTCATACACACACAGAGCCTAGCTTGAACGAAACACAGAGACCCAGAAGTACTTGTACTCAGTGGCGGCCGGCCCATAGGGGAGCAAGGGGCGCCGCCCCCCCTCTTTCCATATGTTTGATTGTCATTAAAAAAATTAAAAAAATTAAAAAATATATTTAAAAAAAATATATATATTTATTTTTATTTTTAATGAACAAGGTAAATATTATATAGTTGGTATCAGTAACATGTATAATCTACAATACAATCTCGTTTAAAATTGTGTTACGATGTCTAAAGTTACTGATAAGTCACAAGTTTCCTGCCTGGCCTTGCCCTTGGCATTAGTTTATCATTACGGGGCGCTGCCCCCG
>NW_011361222.1:0-3603 GCF_000735185.1 Notothenia coriiceps
TCAATAACCCACTTTAGCTTAAATGACTGGAGAGAGGCGAGCTCTTCTTGAGAGGCCGTTACATTTATTTAGCTGTTCTTCTGTTTCACAAAATACATCACAGATCTCTGTTTTTCTGCTGCCTCGTTTCACTTCCAGAAACATACACACATTCCCTCACTGTCGCTCAACCATCCACAAACACACATGCACAAGCCACACCCCTCTCTCTCTCTCTTAAAGGGACAGCAATCTCATCTCACTCTGCATGACCCTAATATCATAACATGTGTGCTCTGGAGAATCACAGAACAGACGATCGTCCTTATTATTATGCCGTTTAAACCAATTATTTAAATGTGTTTGTTAAATTCGGCATCATGTAAGTTGCGCTGACAGGTCCACACACTGCTTCGCCACAGCGAGGCTCCCCCGCCCTACTGCTGATAGCTGAGGAGCGTCAAGCTCCTCACCCCCCCCCCCCCACGTTGATAATTATCGATTGTTGGCACGCCGATAACAATTTTTTTTTTAAATGGCACTTCATATCAAAAAGGTTGCCGACCCCTGGACTAGACGGTCAAAGTCAATACACACTATAGACAGCAGTTCAGTAAAGTCATCAAAAAAGCTTGCACAATATTTGGGTGGTCTATAGATATTTAGGAAAAGAGCTCGAGAGGAGCATTTCAGCTGAAGGGCCACATATCCAAAAGAAGCAAAGTTCCCATAAGATGTCTTCCTGCATTGAAGGGAATCATTGAACAAAATAGCAACTCCACCCACTTTCTTATGCATTCTTTCCTGACTCATAAAACTAAAGTTGGGAGGGGTTGATTCGATAAGAACAGCTGCACTGTTATTTTGTTCAATCCAAGTTTCTGTTAAAAACATAAAATCGAGATTGTGCTCAGTGATAAAATCATTGATTAAAAATGTTTTTCCTGCCAAAGACCTGACATTTAATGAAGCTAGACATGGAATCACTGCTAAATTTGATAAACTCATACAAACGTTTGAGCGCTTCCTTTATCTAAGATGATTCACTGCTCTTAATCTATTGCCTATCAACACAGATATCGGCAAAGCTACAGGCAGGCAGGGTCCCGGCATGTCCTGGAAAAAGTTGAGAGTGCCATACGCCCTTGAGCCTGGACCCAGCAAATATCAGTTTGCAGCGTTTGGAAAAACACATCCCTATCAGGCTTTGAAGGGGAGGGAGGACCCACCACCCTGCTCCTCTCATCATAGGAGGGAAGGGTGAAGTCTACACTGTAAGAAGGGGGGTTTGGAAATCTGCTTCCATCTTCCTTGTATTGTTTTGGTTTGGATGATTGTGGTAGGCATGTTGATGAAGCCGGGGGAGATGGTGCGAGTCTCTGCTTCGGTGATTTTGGTGGGCGTCGTTGAGGGGCGGGGGTAAAGGACATGCTGCCAACCCTGCGTATCGCCTTCATGCGGTCGAACTCCAGGGGGGAGGGCGAGGGTGAAAGGGTGAGCGGAGAGTAGAGAGAGCTGGGGGATGAATGAAGAGTATCCTCAAAGGCATTGACAGGGGGGGTGACGGGCAGTGGAGACTCCTCCATTTGTGTCACAGGTCTCCCATAATCTGAACATTCCTCAGTCGGGTGCAGTGATAATTCTTCAGGGTTTTCTGCGCGATGTTTTGTGTCTGTCTCCTGTTTTGATTCCTCTTGCCGCTTGTCCTTGGCAGAGGGAACAAATTGATGACGCAGGCAGTTGAATATGTTAGAGATAAACAATTTCACTCCTGACTTGTTCAGGCAAACTCCATTTGCCTTATAAAGATGTCTGCGATCCCAGAAAAAGTTAAAATTGTCAATAAAATTGACAGAACGGTCAGTACAGGCAGTTGAAAGCCACGTGTTCAGTGCAAACAGTCTGCTGAATCTCTCCACTCCTCTTCTGACTGGCGGTAGAGGGCCACTGATGAACATCTCCGCATTTAGCTGACAGTTTCCAACAGACATTTAAAGTCTTCTTTCAGCATTTCTGACTGTTGTTTCACAACATCATTTGTTCCAATATGTAGTACCACATTCTTCACAGTCGGATGTTCAGCCCCAATATGCAGGATCTTCTCAGCCAAGTCAGAGACCACATCCTTGGGAAAACAGAGTACTTTGGTGTTGTTCTTACTACACAGACCTTTTACATCTCTTACAGCAGAGTCACCCACAATCAGAGTTTCAGGCCCAGTCGTTAGCTTTCCCTCTAGCCTTTTACTTTTGGAGTAGCTATTGGTCCTTACCCTGCTGTGTGAGGAGGACAGGTTATCCAGGTCATCAGAAAGAGATCTCCGGTTCTCGGTCAGCGGAGCGTATCTGTTCTGGATTGGCACACTTGGTGGTTTAGGAGGATTGTTTGTAGTTCTCCCTTTAGCAGCTGTCCACTGCTGTTTCCTAGTATGAATAGGGGTTGAAGAGGCGCTCTTCCTGGGTGATAACAATGCAGACCAGCCGGTCGCATCACAGATTTCAGAGCGTTGGGCTCTGCCTGTTATTCGTCCTCCCAAATCCCATGGAAATGATTTACTCTAAGGCCCCGGCCCCACGAGGACGATAACGGTTGTTTCCGTTACCGTTTTGTGTCATATAGACCATTCGGCCACACTAGGACGACAGAATATGGCACTAAACGACTACGGTAACGATAACGGGTCCCAAGGTGGATAGACCGGCATACGCAACTCTATGGGGGGTCCAACGGCTCCGTGTGTAAGCCCTATACGATCATTTTCTGATAATGATGAGGCAATAGCCCCGCCTCTCCCCACCTCTGCTGCTCACCCCCGCGTCAAAGTAAACTGCACACTGAATTCAGATTATTTATCTTTTTCTCGATATGGACATAAACGCGAGTGAAGTCTAATCCGACAGGACGGAGACACGCAGCTCTGCTCACCTGCAGCTCCTCCCGCTGTGATGCAGCGGTGAGTGGAGCAAAACACACACTTCAAGTCAGATCATCATCCTTAGCTATTTTTAATTACCTCTCAAACTACCTAAACTAGTTATAAATATGTTTGTTTTTACTGTCGGCCGGGTCACTCCTTACTGGATCAGCTGCTGCATGAGACAGACACTGACGCTGTCCGAAGAGAGGGAGGAAAAAGACAGGCTCCATGTATTTTATTATTATATTATATAGATTCGTTATTCATTTGTGTTAAAGCTCAATAAATAACAAAGAAGACCTTTGACCGGCACTTTTATAATTTTGTCCGGAAGATTTAAACTTTAACACACGTTGACTAGCGAAAAACTCTGCCCGGTTCCCTCGGCACCCACCACGGAGAATAAACAGAAGGGCAACCATGACAACCATGCTTCTTCGCTGCTTTTGTGGAGGAAGTTACAGCGCCACGTACAGGCTCCTGCATATGTACTGCAGCTTCTCCAGCGGTTGGAGCTAAACGGAGCTGTCTCGTGTGGACAGACACTATCCGGTGAACATTGCGTGTGGACGGAAGCTTTTTTGCGATTGCGTTTGCATTAATCCTATGCGTTTAGCCATATGCGTCCTCGTGTGGCCTGGGCCTTAGAGTGTGGGAAAGCAGAGTGAATGAGTTACTGTACTCTTGCGTGAGACGTTAGCCTGCTT
>NW_011361223.1:0-594 GCF_000735185.1 Notothenia coriiceps
GACCGCCAGAGGCTGTGCTTTAAGCACTGGATGACTTATACCAACAATGTCATGAAGAATCCAAGCCCTTGCTCACCACTGGAAGCAGCGGAGCTCGGTAAAAGGACCACGCCAAAAGAATGGGCAGTGGCAACATTGACCTGATGACAACTGGAGAATGTGCCAGTAGCCTTGATATAAGCCCTTTGGGCACCCCCCAGGGCACAGCAACTTCGACGTGCCATCTGGGCAGGCTGATTGAAGTGGGTTTGTGGAAGGAGCCCGGGCAGGAATGCCACATTTTCCCAAAGGGCAATGCCTGAGAGTCCCACCTCGGGCATGTATCGTTTATGGAGAGAACATGCAACTCCCCGACTCCCCACGATGACTCGGACTCGACTTGTACATTGACGCTCTGACTTGGACTCGGGAATGTTCCCCCCCACGATGACTCGGACTCGACTTGTACATTGACGCTCTGACTTGGACTCTGACTCGTGAATTTTTCCCCCCACGAAGACTCGGACTCGAGTTGTACATTGACGCTCTGACTTGGACTCGAGCAAGTTTTCTCTGGAGTCTGATGTCCTCCCATCCTGGCATGTGCACCTGTGA
>NW_011361224.1:0-1190 GCF_000735185.1 Notothenia coriiceps
GCCTCCAAACGGCTCCTAAAGGAAGGAGTCGCAAGGCCAGGTTAGAAACCCGAGCCCAAAGAGCCATGGTTCCAGAACCAGTTCTGGCCCCAACAGCCATGTTTCCAGACCCAGTTCTGGCCCCAGCAGCCATGGTTACAGACCCAGTTCTGGCCCCAGCAGCCATGGTCCTTGCTTCCGTTCCGGTCCCCACAGCCATGGTTCCGGCCCTGGTTCCAGCCCCAGTTCTGGCCCCAGCAGCCATGGTTCCAGTTCTGGCCCAAGCAGCCATGGTTCCGGCCCTATGTCCTGTCCCGTTGGGGGTCCCGCTGACTACTCTTCTGCCGGGGGTCCTGCCAACCCTATGTCCTGTGCCGTTGGAGGCTCTGCTGGGGTTCCTGCCAGCTCCATGTCCTGTCCCGTTGGGGGTCCCGCCGACTACTCTTCTGCAGGGGGTCCAGCCAAGCTTGTGTCCTGTTCCGTTGGAGGACCCGCTGAGAGTCCTGCCAATCCCATGTCTTGTTCCGTTGGAGGTCCCGCCATCACCTGTCTCGCCGGGGGTCCTGCCAACTCCTGGTCCTCTTTCGTGGGGGATCCTGCCGAAGCCTTACCCACCGGCTCCGGTTCCTGTCCGGCCGACACCGGGTCCTGCCCGGCCTCCGATGCTGTCTGTTCTTCGCCCTCGAGCCTGGCCCCCTGAGAGCCATGGTCTTCGCCCTCGAGCCCGGACCCCTGAGTGCCGCGGTCTTCGTCCTCGGGCCCGGCCCCCTGACTCTTCCTGCCGCTGCCTTCGCCCTTATGCTCGGCCCCCTGAGTCCGCCCGCTGTGGCCTTCGCGCCTCCATGGTCTCTGCCTTGCCCCCGGGCCCGAGATCCCTTCCGGGTCCTCCGCTGTGCTCCTGGGCTGTCAGCCCAAAACCCGTCCTGCAGACCCCCTCCACCCACCCTGGTGGCCCTAGTTTTGTGTGTATTTAAGTTCTGGTTTTTCTGTCTGTCTGTTACAGCCGCTGCCTTCCTGGGGCTGTTAATTATGTGTGTGTGTGTGTGTGTGTGTGTGTGTGTGTGTGTGTGTGTGTGTGTGTGTGTGTGTGTGTGTGTGTGTGTGTGTGTGTGTGTGTGTGTGTACATGAGCTGCGCAGTTCCCCTGATGCCATTGGCCGTCCCGACCCCGCAACATCTGAACCGGTGATTGGAGGACGTCATCCAATCCCC
>NW_011361225.1:0-2129 GCF_000735185.1 Notothenia coriiceps
ATATTAGGCCCGCCACCTGTGAGGAATCTTCCTCCGAATTCATGCGGATAGGTATGGGTTTTTGAATGTTATTCCCGCCATCTGTGTCGGAAAAAATGAATGAAATTGATGTGAATTGATTGGGTGAACATGAAAGTTTGAATGTGCTTTTTATTATCACCGGTCTTTTATGAGGAAATGCCTTTAAATTATATCGGGAGATTTAAAAATCACGAACTGAATTGGGCAGTTTAAATTACAATTTTGGTAATAAATGTAAAACTGTGAATTAAAGTTTCATATTAGAACATGATCACTGCATAATAGGTTTAGTATGATTATAATGTTGTAAAGAGAGAAGGTAAAAACCCTGTATTAGTTTGGACCTATTTTTCTTCAAATAAACTGATCCCACCTTTTGGAATGGGACAACTTAAAAACCTTTGCGCTCTCCTCTCCTGCTTCAAAGGTAAGATTGCACCCTGCCACACTCACACTTAGGTAGGGCCACACCTCATTTACTGATATCAAAATCCTTCGGGATCGCTTAAACAGATTTAAGAGAGTTGTCTGAATTGAAACAGCAGTTAATTGAACCTAGTTCTTCGGGGAGTTAATAGAGGTGAGATCTTGCTGACGTTGGTGGATCTGAGCCAAGCAGTAAACTTACATAGACTCAATAACTTTGGTTAGGTCAATTAGTAGGTCTGAGTAATTTCCCGGAATAAATTATCAGCCCTCCCGACTCTTACATGTTGCCCAACTGTGGGACTCTGTGAGAATCCATACTTTTACAGAGTCAAACTACAAGAATCAAAATGGCCTAGTGACAACGGTCGATGAGTCTCAATCAGCGAAATACAGGCTGAAAGTCTTGTTAAAATACCTACCCAAATCCTAGAATATATATTTAAACCTAAAAGTGTAGTAACTAATGTTGATACTATTGCACCGGACTGAGGGTTATTTTATATCGGATATTGCTGTCTGTTAAAGAAGCTAAAGTAGGTTCTTCTTCCCCTAGCCAAACTGGGAAGCCCCTGTGGTCCCTTTGACACCGGTTTGATGGCTAGTAGTGAAGTCAGCCATAGGAGCACTGCTCAGTACCTGTCCAATTACTTTGAAACTTATAGGTAGGACTTGACAAAGAGCTGCGGTTAGAACTTTTGCGTTAATAGGAGGTTAATAGGAGATTTAATAAAGATAAACATTGGTCTAAAGGGTAACTATGCTGTTGGAACAGCTCGAAGCTCGATACATAACCCTCTTAGTTGAGGTATCCGCATGCACTAGCTGAATCCAGAAAGAGTAACCTAGAACCAAGTGACGGTATAGTCGGACTGTACACCCAGCGTGATTGATAGCCTAGGAACTTGCATGTGTATAAAAGAGTGAAGTTAAACCCTTAATAAATGGCGGATGAGGTTAGAATGCAGTTTAATGACTCAGAGCCAACCACACAAGGAGGGATACACAGAAGCTAGATCCGGACCTTCTGCCCCCCCTGGTCAGCTTAGCCCAGACCCACGGGCGTACCGCGACCTAAATACGTTCCTGTCAGACTACAGTTTGGACAGAGAGCAACAAGCAGGTGGTAAAATGTCTGAGACCCTACCTCCACCTTACGGAGATGATAGCTCACAAATGCCATTTATGAGTATCCCATCTACTACTCCTAGAAGAAAACATATTGTTAGACCTGATATTCAGGGAAAAGGAATGTTGGAATTAATAATGGCAGATACTGAAAATCTTAAGCTGGATCAACCAACTATGTTAGTGAACCCTGCTAATAGGAAGCTAAAACATGCAGAGCAATAATATGATAAGGACTATTAAACTGTCCGAAGGCAATGTGGTTGTCAGACGACCCACAAATACCAGTCGTTTTGCATATACTTTTTAAAAACCTATGTGGGAACTATCAGCAGATGTCAGACCCCAACAATATGAGGATGTTTTTTGCAAAGCTAAAGCTCAAATACTTTACCAAAATCAACTAAACTATTTGCTCTTGACCCCTTTTGGAAATGGGATTTTCCGTTACACAACACATCAGGCCTTAAAGAACGCTTTACAAACGAGTCAGGGAGAGTTAAATGTGGTGCTATGTTGCTCATGAGGGAGCTTACACTTTTGGAAAAGATCTC